>NC_133788.1:22264800-22297134 GCF_003597395.2 Chelonoidis abingdonii
CCGTCACCCCCAGGCGCTTCTCCCCGTCCCCGTCCCCAGAGTCTCCTATGGGCCGTCACGAGCCCTGGCCCCGCTCACTGCTTGCTCGGCGCCGCCATCTTGGGGTCGGGCGCACTGCGCTGCTGCATCCGGGCACCGCCGCCTCCCGCGCGGCACTGGCAGGCGGGCGCCGGTTTCTCCTCACGCGAGGCCTCGCGCGACGGGGCCGGGACCAGTCGGCGGGGGTGGGGGGCAGGGCGCGGTCAGCCTGGTAACCAGGTGTGAAGCGCGTGCAGGGGGGAGTCTCCCGCGGGCGAGGTGTGAGGCGGCAAAGCTCAGACTAGCGGCTCACGGGGGTCCCTTCTGTATGACACGGGGGGGGGGGGGCAATTTTATCCTCCCTAGGAACCGTCTCTAGCCGTGTCAGAGGTGGGGAGTTCGCAGTTGGTGGCGTTTTACCTGCCCCCTTCCCAGGCGTGACTGTCTGCACGAGCGGCGAGAGCAGTGGAGAATCGGGACTTGGCGTTAGGAGCCCAGAACCGGGCCTGGAAACAGTCTGAACGGGGCAGTAAAATGCGGTGAGATGTTGCTGCATCCAGAGTCCAGACACAGATGGTTTCTTTTTGGAGGAGAACTGACCCTTTGACAATGTAAGAATCATGCTAGCAGGCTTTCTGCAAGTGCTGTGTAGCCTGGGACAGTGTGGGTACGTGCAAGTACTGGTACTCTGCTGTTCTTCGTCTGATCAGCTCTACCTTAATGAAGCTCCTTTGGCTGCTGCCTGCCTCACAATCAGCTGCGCACACGCTAACCTGCAATGGACCTTTGGCTCCTCCAAATTGTGATCAAGCTCCAGTGCAGTGCAAGGTTCAGATGGGTGACAGGAGTACAGGCAAGCGTAGCTGAGATCTTAGTTTGGTTCAGTCACTTGAACAGGTGGAGACACTGACCTAAACAAAGCCCTGGTGTGTTACCTGACTCACTGAAGCAGACCATGTAATATATAAGCATCCTACCTTTTTTGTTCCATTCATAAAGCTTAGTAAGTAATTTGTATTCACAATGGATTGTTTGTGAGCATCTTCTGAAGGGACAAGTACTTGTGGCTATCAGTATAATATCTGCAAAGATATTGTTCCTAGAAATACCACTGCAAGTGACCTGAAAAGCCTTTCCCTCAACCAAAATATGAAACCCACTTGCCAGTTAGAAGCAGCTATCAGATAATCACCATCATTTTATATGGGGAGCTTAAAAGCAACTTGCAATCTCAAATTATAAAGTATTTGGTAGACATCACACTTTGTCAACTAAATAAAGAAAAAGAAGTTTAATTTCCCAACATTTTATTAAAAAACTGATTCTGCCAAAAGATACTTTATTGCAAAGATGGAATCTTGCAACAGAGCAGTAAAGTTTGCTGTAAACAAGCTTTAACCCAATGAGAAAACTCCTGTCACATTAAAACTAGAGGGATTTTCCAGAATAAATGTACTGCCCATTGGGAGTAGCTGAAAGCATGCTCTTCAACAATCCTTTCTAGGCTTAAAGTGAGTTTGAAAATGTCATTTTAGGAAAATGAATCTTTGCTAAATACACAATTCATAAGGGTTTTTTTCTGTTATTTATGAATCATGTAATGTGGTAGACATACAAGTTATATTTTTCCTCTTGTTTAATCCTCTTCTCTTGTCAGAATTAAATGAAAACCCAGAGAGTATTCTCTTGAGTTTAGAATGACCCACCTATGCTATCAGAATTGTTCCTTTTAACATTTCTAAATAAATTACTTAGATATTCTTAATGCTTTTCTACACCTGTTAAGCAATTTATGTTTATTAGCTATGAATAGCAAACGTAAAGCCAAACATTTCAAAGTAACATTAAATAATAGAATCACTAGGGTTAGAGGACAGCAAAACTTCTGTTGACTTATATGCAGTCAGGCTGGGTCTTGGAGTCAGAGATGCTAAAGATGCATCTTGCATATGCTGTAGTTCCTTTGTAAGCTCTATCAGCATTAGACAGGTAAGTGCCCAGTTGTACAGGTATTCAGCTGGAACTGAGTTATGCTTCCACACCTCTTCTCTAGGTATACCTAAAACAAACAAACCCATAACACAGAAGTCCATTTCAAAATTAGGGCCAGTGCTCTAGCATGACTCACTAGCATAGGTCCGTCCCTGTACCCATGTGGAGTCAAAAATCAGTGAAATATTGCACAAGCTCAGGGGCCCCATACTAGCAGATTCTGATGCAGAATCATGACCTTGAGCTTCTCACTTACTGTAGAAATCCGAAGTGAGCATCTCAAGAGTCAAACTGCAGTAAGAAGTTCCTACTTTTTAAGACTTGAACTACAACCATACTTTCTAGCTGGATGAGAATTAGTAACCATCATCCACTGCTATTGATTGCCCAACATAGCTTTTCTGCAATAGAAACATACTAATATTCCATGGCTGTTTATAAAGTAGTAATTTGCCTTTTCAATCCATTGAATTTGCTTTACAAATGCTATAGATTTTTTAAAATGAGACAAGCAGCATTCATGATAGGTATGTTAGAACGCTGACACCTGCTGGGAGCAAACAAATCCTCTGGCCTTATTGTCTGACTGTTCTGTGCAGTGTAGTTGTAGTCTTGTCCATCCCAGGATATTAGCGAGACAAGGGGATGAGGGAATATCTTTTACTGGACAAACTTCTGCTGGTGAAAGAGACGAGCTTTTGAGCCACAAAGAGCTCTTCTTTGTCTCCCTCACCAACAGATGTTGGTCCAGTGAAAGATACTTCACCCACCTTGTTTGACTATTAGACAACAAAGTTCATACTTGTGCTGTTAGATGTGTTTGCATGTCTTTCAGTTTGGATGGTTGGAATGAATCAGCCCTGTATATATGCTGGAAAATTCAGGTCTGGGTTCATTAGGGCAAATGAACCGAGTTTCATCGGGGCTGAACTTGGCCCATTGAGTTTTAAAAGGTCCTTTTAACATGTGCATGGTTGAACCAAAGAAACGAATACACTTGTGTGTTGTGCGCGCATCCAACTGTGCGTTGACCCAGAGACAAGGTAATGACATAGGCATGGCAGAGGCAGGTAGAAAGACCTGTTGAAGGGTAAATACAAATATTTGATATTATATATTAAATTCCTTTGATAGTTGTTCTTAGAGGAGTTGTAGGAAGGTGACTTATTCTCTCTGGCTCAACTCTCACTAAGATCATAAATGAGCTATAAAAGCTGCCATCATGTTTAGATATGGTGGTAGCCAACAAGGTTCTAGCCTGGTTTCTCTGAGCAATGTTTATTTTTTTCTGAGAACCATGCTACCCAAGCCATGCTATAGCCTAGTTAGTCTTTCTAGCACAGTTTTGTCCTCAGACATGTTTGCTGCCTTTTAAGCCTGTCTGCTACATCCTTAGTGATTCAAGCCAGGATAAGCTGGGCAAGAGCCTTTCCTTTCCAGTGCTATTTAGTTCTTGTGGAATTGTTAGTATGCATACACTCTTTCAAACCAATGCCTTGATTCCTCCTAGTTATATTGCCTGAGATAGCAGAGGACTGGACTTGATGACCCAGAGGTCCCTTCCTGTTCTATGTCCTATAGTTCTGTGCTTTTATTTCTATTTGTAGTCACTTTGGCGAGTTATACAAATCTCTGTTGCATGTAAGTCAGGGGTAGTCAATAGGTGGACCGCAGACCAAATCCGGACCGCCAAATGCTTTTGAACAGACCTCAAAATCTTTTTATTTACTTCTTAATATCATGTTATTATTTTCTCTGGAGTCTGGCCTTTGGCTATACCTTGATCAAGAAATTTGGACCTTGACAAAAAATGATGACTACCCTGACATAAGCTGTGAGGGAGATCAGATGTGCCCTTGCTGTTCATCAGACTTGCTTTAGAATGCAGACATTGGTCTAATTTTTTCCTGACTTGTTTTAGTTCATCCTGCTCTAAAACAGATTAACTGGTTGTACTGATTTTAAATAAGGGTATGGCAGTTCCTCTAGAATGGCTGTATGAATCCATAAAGAAATCAGTTAGATGCTTTCAGAAAGTCTCTTCCATGGTAGCCTGATTTTATGTTTTATGGACTAGTTGTATGTTTTATAGATTCTACTTTAATAAAAAATGTAATTAAACATGACAGCTGTTATTCTGTAATCTGGTTTGTTGTAATGGGTGGTTTCAACTTCATAAATCAATTATGTATAAATCAATTCCATCTTTTACTGCTTACTTGTATTGTGATAGGATTTGTGCTAGGTGCTGTGCTAGACTTTAATACTAGACATTTTATATTAAAATGCTAGTAAAGATGGGAAAAGCAAAGTGCTTTTTCCATGTTCAGATTCTGAGATTGAAGTTTAGTTGCTCTTTTCAGCTATTTTGATATGTACCAATTAAAGGTCACTAGTAGGTACACAGCATTAAAGGAACCTGAAATAATTCTGATGTGTATACCACTGAGAAGTTGTTTTTTGCAGCTCTCTGTTGCTTTACTGGTACATGGTGTAGGCAGCTAAGTGCAGGGCTGCCCGGGGAGGGGGGCAATTTGCCCCAGGCCCCAGAGGGGCCCCCCACAAGAATATAGTATTCTGTAGTATTGCAACTTTTTTTTATGGAAGGGGCCCCCAAAATTGCTTTGCCCCAGGCCCCCTGAATCTTCTGGGCAGCCTTGGTTAAGTGCTTCATATTATATTATAGTACAGGTGTGTGGAGTATGTGAGGAAAACACAGGAACATGTATTTGTGTGAATGTTGTAATATATTTTAAAATTGATGCATATGACCATCAGTGGTATTTGCCATTAGACCACTGAATTGTCTACTCAGTTTCTAAATCCTAATTGGTTTGAGTTCCAGAATAGGTTACATGCCAGGTAACTGTTCCTTTGTAGAATAGCAGTAACTTGTCTTTTACAAATGCAGATCTACATTCTCTCCATCTACACCCAGGGCTAGAATTGTGGGGAAGGAGGAGCTACGTGGGGCTGCTCTTGTTGCGCCAATAAATTAGTTTAATATCAGAAGGGAAGGAGCCAGGCCTGGTTAAATGTTTACTGTTCATGCCTCAGCTATATCTATAAAAAGGTACATGTCAAAGTAGTATCAATAAATAAACCAAGTTTAATTAGTGAGTGCCAACTGCTCATCTGATTTTAACAGACCCTCCATCTGGCATCAGCTCAACAAAGGACAGTTTGTTCTTTAAACAAATGAAAGAGTATGGGGGGTGGATTAATATAAAAATATGCTGTTGCAAAAATCTAAACACAAGTCAATAGGAAACCTGCGTGTTTCTGTTATAGATGTTCAGAATTATAACAACCTCTTCCATTTCCTACCACCTTGGAAAGCTCATTCTCATGAGGAGGGAGAGAGAAAGATGGACTGAGGCCCAGATCCTTACTTGCAACCAAGAAGCACTTGGTGTGTCTGTGGGCTGTTGTTTACAAAGATGCTGATTAGCCATTTTGTGCTCCCCTCATCCTGGGGCTGTTCTGACCTGGGTCAGTTGCCTGGTACAAGTCAGAGCAGCTTGAAATGTATAGAAAAAGTGTTTACTCATCAAAGTAACTTTTGTTGTCCAACATGTGGTGATGGAACCCATTTCAAAGCTGATTGGCTGCCGTCTCTTAGAGCTGTGAGTTTTGATATCATACTTAGCAGGGCTGTCTTTCTTACTGATCAAAAAAGATTCTACAGATGTTTAGAATGCTTTGTCTGTAGTTTAATTAGTTGGGACACCAAAAATTCAGCGGAGAGTTCATTGAGACAATACTCTGCTGTAGCATGTGACCCTAGAATTAGTTTTTGATATATACCTTTGATACAGTTAGCCAGCAGCCCCGTCTGAACCTGCATATATGTGGCAGTTGGGTCAAAGCAGCAAATCTTCTGAATCAAATCATCATCAAGCTTCTGCAATGCAGAGAATAGAATCAAAGGGTGGTCAGGAAAAACAGTAAAAGGTTACAAAGTTACTAAAGGTAGCCAAGTCAAACTGGTGGGACCTTTTGAGAGCACTGATGGGGATGGAGAGGCAGAAGGGAGTGGAGGTATGATGGCAGGAGACTGGGAAGACTGAAAAATTGAAGAGTGGGAGGGCAGGAGAGTGAGCATAAGAGGAGCAAAGGGATGAGGGGACCTGTAAGTCTTCCAGTGGTTCTTAACATGATAAAATTTCCTTCCAATATAATAGTAAATTGACTTTAATGCTACATCTGTTCATTCGGCTGTATTCTCTGTGAGTGTCTATTTATACAGAGAGATATACATTAGATTTGTATTTTACAGGGACACCTTTCCTACATATAACACCTCTCTAAAACCCTGTAGAAAGAGAAATCATCATTCCCAGTTCTGCTGTCCAGGCTTGTAATTCACCTTCTTGAATTATGTTTACTATGGAACTTTATTAATATTGAAACAAACAAACAAATCTAAATTGCCAGTTGGTTATGACAAGGAACTGGAATGAAACAGAGGGATGAGAAAGAGCCAGGAGGAGAAGAGGGCTGTGACAGGGAGTAGATAGGAGGGCAGAAGGCACACTGAAATCAGATTTTTTTTTGTAGACTCTGTTTAAGTTTTATAGCAAATCACATTCCATATTACATTTTAAAGATACTAATGGTAAATTAATGTTGCAGTTAGTTCATGGAACTTGTTACAAAATGGATATTTTCTCCTTGTTTATCTACTACTTAGGCATAGATATATCTTATAGATTCATAGAGTTTAAGGCCAGAAGGGACTCTGTTCATTTTTCCATTCTCCACTCTTAATGAAATCTGGCCTGTTAACCCCTTACGCCCACTGCCTCCCCACTGCACATATCTCCAGGAGCATATTTCTTTCTCGTATCACCCTTGGCAAGTCCCATTGTGTCTTTTTGGGTTGTTTGCCTAGACAGAGAGTGGCTCAAGAACTCAATTTCTCACCAGTACACAATGACTCCAGTTCTCAATCTTCTCTGAACCTACCCACTCTGGGTAGAAAAGAAGCAGCACAGCCTTTAGTATGTTATGCACCATGGCTGGTGGCTCTGCGTAGCTCTTTATGTCGGCAAAGGACTCAGGATTGAGTTTCTGGATACACTCACGCAAGTCCTGCAGCATGAGCCGATGGAAGAGAATCTGTGCGCGCCTCAAATCTACAACATGCTCTGCAACTGGAATCACAAGCCAACCTGTCAAAGAGAGACTCAGAAACACCTGCTACTGAAGATGTAAGGTTTTGAATGCAGGGGTCTGCCCTCCTTATGATTAACTTTCCCTTCCCGTTCTAATACAGATAGTATTCACAAATGGTCTGTTTACGAACAGCCCAGGGAGTCTATCAGTGTTTTCAAAATGTATATGGATCGGGGAAGGGAGGCAAAGCTCATGATCTGGATTCCATTCCAAGCAACCCTGAAGAACACACCGGCCCAGATCCTCAAAGGTAGTTAGATCCACCTAACTCAATTGGAATAAATATCTGTGAGGAACTGGGCCGGAGCCTCTGAAACAATCTTCCTCCCTTGCCGTTTTCCCCAGAGTCTGCTGAGATTTGCGGTTCACTTAAACTTGGTTTAAATGACTGAAGTACATTTTTATTTGTATTTTTGTACTTGTCCAAGTGCTGTCTTGCTTGTAATTTTACTGAGATTCCTAATATCAGCCAAAGAAACCATACTGGCCCTGCACCCCCAGTACCTAGGACATAGATTGGGTCTGTTTCCCCTGAAGACTCCTTCAGTATCTCAGAGCAGGCCGCCTGGGCCATCTTCAGCATTATCTGCAGGTCTTTATGCTCATGAGGTGGTAACCCCTGGTAATGTGCAGGGCTGAGATCAAACACCCCAAAGGCCCGTCCTGTTGGCTCACGGAGTGGAACTGCAATGTGAGGCTCTCCACAGGCAAAGGTGCTAATGACCTCGGAACTGTCTGTGCACTTGAAGAGGTAATCTCTGAAATGACAGCAAAGTGAGGACAAGATCATGAATGCTACAACCCCAGCCTTTTTGGCAACTGCTGTAGCATTTGCAGTGAAGGACCATATATACCTTGCTGTTGGGAAGGAATTTTTGTATTACTGAAACAGCTGCCTACATGCAGCCAAATTCAGACATCATTCCAGCCATATTGGAAGGAGAGAAATAGCACTTTGGAGCATGACCCTGCTCATCCTAGTCTAGCATTGAGAATTGTAAGGGTTAAATAAACACTTAAGTTAGTGTTGTGTTATTGCTGCAAACACAGTGTCCAGTTCATAGTGATGTTGACATTTGCTCTGTGGAGTTTCACAAAAAGTAAAAACATCGCTGGAACAGCGAGTAACTTCTTGACTAAGTTCAGCAGCAAGGGAAGATGTATTTAATAGCTAAGCCTGTGAAGACCTTGGTAGTTGAAGGCAATAACTACATAGTAGGATGTTTCAGATGAAATGAGGATAACAGAACCAGGAAAAAAAATACATTAATTTTAAAGAACAGAATGCTCAAGACATGGGGGCCTTGCCCTGCAAACAGTTACTACCGGACACAGTGCTTTCTTGAAGTATATGGAACTACTCATGTGAGTAAGCATTATGCTTGGTGTTGAATGTTTACAGGATCTAGCCCAAAGAAAAGATTCCTAGCCCTGGATAGTTTATTACCACACACAACCAGATACCATGGGAGAGAGCATGTGGTAGAGAGATAGATACCACTCCCACAGACTGTATATAAAGTCTATGCATATTCTGCCAGCGGTGGGCCGGACATTACAACTGGACTTAACCTATCAGCCTAATCTTCTATCCAGCAGCCAGCCTCCTGCAGGTGACAGTAGCCAAGACAAGAATGCAGCAGCAAGTTTAGCCATTGAGCTTTTCTTAGTTCACCTCTGCTGAGTGCGCTTTGCATGTGTTACAGCATAGGCATGGATGACAGATAGTGGAAGAGTCTCAAACCCACCTGAAGATATTTTCTCTTCTATGGAGAACAGTGGGAGTGGAGGGGATTTCCATATGCCCAGAGTGATCTGTAGTCATCATCTTGCGCAAAACATAGTCGCCTGTCTTGAAAAGAGGAAAGGGTGTTTTTGTTGCATTCAGGGAATGAACATCAACTTTGAAGCTTAGAGAGAGAACCACTGCTTGCTTCTTAGGGGAGAACTCTAACTCACATTCACCCTTTCTAACAAGGTGTGTTTTGTCCCCACAGCTCTAGATTCTAGCACTCACAGTGCACCACAGGTATGTACAACATCTTTCTTCGACTGGCCTCATTAAACTTATTCCCGTGCTCCAGTCCTGAAGGATGCCAACAGGTGGATGACCCTCAGCCTAGTGAGGGGGCTACCTATGGACAGTTCATTTTCATTTCAGTTCCCACAGTACAATAGCTTCCATAGACCCAGCGCTCATGTCGGTATGTCTTGCCAGATGAAAAACAGGCAGCTGTCTTTAGGAAGCAAATAATATGACAAATGGGCAGCCAACCAGATGAAAATGTAAAGCCTGGAGTGAAAAATAAGTTGCCAGTGGGAAGGCTGTTTATCACAGAGATGCAGCTGAGCTGTGGCTGCAGCAGCGACCATAACACAAGCTCAGTCCCAAACATTTCATCCTCTTGCTTTTTATCTACCTAATTCAGTTTGAGGTAAGCTGACAAGCATCCCAGTGTCTCAGTGCCTGCTGCATAATTGGAATATGAACTGCAGGCGATTGGGCTGCCCTTACATGCTAGCTAATTGCGAGCAGTCTGCCTCCGAATTTGTATTTACATTTTGCCTGCTGATGTTTCAGGATGAAGAGTCAGAACATTAACCATTTTCCTTTTCCATAGCATATTCTTGACCGGGATTTTTCCTCCACAGTAGAGCAGTTCCCTTTTAGGACTGATTTGGCAGACAACTGCTGTGTGGGCTAGCACGGTGACCATGTGGGTATTGTTCTATACTTCCACAGGCCAATTTGCCTGCTGGTGTCTTGCTTTATTGGCTGGTAGGAGCCAGGAGTACTAAAGGTCCAGTACCTTTAGCTCATAGGAGGTGCTTACTGAGGGTGCTGCTGATGATTTTAATGCAGGAACTGAAGGGAATCCCAACCAGCCTTTCTTGGTTGAAGGAAGATCACCGTTAAGGGACAGCAGGAATGAAAAGTGGTATCCTCTAGAGAAGGAACCTTCCTTCCCCCCCACAGAATATTGTATCAGGTACTAGAATCTTTGGCAGGATTAATCTTGGTTGGAAGCCAAACTGAGCTAACAATGGTTGATCCCTGCCAAACTGCACTAGCCCAATCCATCACTATTATAAGAAGAGGTCACTTCTGTGCAGTGGTCTGAGACTAACGTGAAAGGACTAGGCATACCTTATCTTTGCCAGGCTCCACCAGGTACGTAGTGATGTTGCGGATGGTGGGTGCCCTGGTGCAGAGCCAGCCCACAGCAGTGAATGCAACCTGCAATATGTTCTCCAGTGTGCGGACATGGTGGTAGGCTTCGCTGAATACGTGGGAAACCCCCTATGGAAACAGAACCCTCTAAATGACTTGGAGATAAAGTTGGGGATGTTTTCATAGCAAATTAAGCAAAAAAAATGAGTAAAATGTTAGTCTATCAAAATTGTTTTTAAAGGAGAGAATCTCTAAGAATACAAAGCTATCCTGTGAATGCCATTTGTCACAGAGTCCCTGGGTGATGCTCTGGAACTTCTCCCCACAAAGCCAGTCAGGACTTTGGGGAGCCTCCTGTCCCTTGGAGTAGACTGTCTTCAGGGCAAGAAGCTCACACGGCTTCATCTTCCTGGGTCTGACCTTGGAGCATTCATCATCCTCCGCCCCTCCGTGTGCTTCCCACCGCAAGTCCGCCCTGGCGGGATCCTGGGGAAGCCAGAGAGTCCTGAATGCACCCTCACTTTGAAGTCAGATGTGACTCTTAGCCAGCCAGTAAAACAGAAGTTTATTAGATGACAGGAATACGGTCTAAAACAGAGCTTGTAGGTACACAGAACGGGACCCCTCAGCCAGGTCCATTCTGGGGCCCAGCAAGCCAGACAACCCTGGCTGCCCTCACTTCCCATCCACAGCCAGCTCCAAACTGAAACCTCCTCCAGCTCCTCCTTTCTGGCCTTTGTCTCTTTCCTGGGCCAGGAGGTCACCTGATCTCTTTGTTCTCCCACACCTTTAGCATCTCCTTGCAGGGGGGAAGGGCCTGGGCCATTAGTTGCCAGGAGACAGAGTGTCGACCAGAAACTGAGGCACCCACACAGTATTCAGAGGAAACATTAAGAACAGTCCCACTTCATCACACCATTGTCAAATGAGACCCCAGGTTCAGGGGCCCAGGCCAGTACCAGAGTGCTGAACGATTGGAGGTCCAGTGATCTCTGAGAAGGTAGGACTTCCCTCCCAGTGCTGGCATATTGTGCTCTCTTCTGACCAAGAGGGGTAACTACAATGAGGCTGGTTCCAACAGCAGTTATTTAGTAGCATTCTGGCCAGGTAAATAAAGGGAAGGGGCAGGGAGTGGAATATCAAACAGAGAAGACTAAGGAATAAGTGGTACATGCATAGAGGCTAGCCTGTGTACCAACTATCATTTTTGGTTGACTGTGTATCTCTGTAAAGTTCCCTTTCTTTCCATTGTATCTTAACATCCACTGAGATTTTCCAGATTCTATTTCTGTTGCACCCTTTGCTGTAGTACCTGGCTGCTGACACTATCTCCAGCTTGACTTCCACTAATTTGAATCATTATCAACCAACAAAGTAGAAACACGTGAAGAAATGATACCAAAAGTTTTCAGGGACTGTAAAAAAGAAGATTTTTTCCCTGACCCAGCCTGAAACATCTGGATATTTGGAAACACTGGTAAAGGAACCTGAAGTTCAGTGGTTTGCAATTAGTCCAGAAAGTATAACGTGAACAGCTTCATGACACAAGTATGTAGCTAAGTTCATGAAGGAGAAGTTCATCAATGGCTATTAACCAAGATGGTCAGAGATGCAACCCCATGCCCTAGGTGTCCTTAAACCTCTGACTGCCAGAAGCTGGGACTGGACAACAGTGGATGGATCACTTGATAAATTGCCCTGTTCTGTTCATTCCCTCTGACACTGGCTGCTGTCAGACAGGATACTGAGCTAGATGGACCATTGGTCTGACCCATTCTTATGTTCAAAACACGCAACCACTATGTTCAGTAAATAAGTGCTAATAACTATTAACTTAGTACAAATCTGTTCATAGTTCACCATTCACATTTAGAGGCAAAGCCTCCTAAATAATGGATACAGGGATAATACTGGTCTATTTGTGCCATTTTCATCCCAGAGAGCAAAACGGATTTACAGTGCATTTTCTAACTGTACAGCTGCTGCCCATTCACAGTGAGGCACATGAAGTCCACATGAAGTCCCAAACTGCTTGTTTGAAGTATCTAATGAACCTGCTTTTCTCATTGTGCCCACCTGATAGAAACCGATCTCGTGGGTTAGAAAGATGGTTTGCTCACATTGGTCCCGCAGGGTGTCAAGTCCTAGAATCCCAATAGTCTTCCATCGGGAATCCTGCAGTGGCAGCACCAGGAATGAGCCTCTCCTCTCCCGTTCTGCCCGGTCATAGTTCCAGAAGTGGATATTTCCATGGAACTGAACTCTTGGAACATGGACTGGCTTTCCCTCTTCTGCTGCTGCAAAGCTGAGGGACAGGAATACCATGGGGAGGGCAAGAGGAGGTTTGTAGGAGAAAGGTAAGTAGGCAGAGAAAGTCTTTAGAAGAACTCTGAGGATTTCCAAATACATCTGGGGGTAAAGTAATCCAAACACAGGTGTTCAGTGGGGAGAAACTTGAAAGCAGCAATGCTCTGAAAACACCTACAGGAAATAGTGGATAGCAAATTACACAGGACAGGAGGGTGCAGTGCCACATAGCACCAAGAAGACAAACAAACACACAGTGCAGCTTTAGGCTCTTTATGCTAAGGCATCATGGATTGGAGTAGGAAGGGGATGGTCTGCTCTGTCAGGCACTGATGAAACAACACGTAGAATACTGGATCTACCTCTTGCATCCCAGAAAGATAATGACAATAATACTTAGCACTTACCTAGCACTTTTCATCTTCGAAGTTCTATAAAATATCAGCTAAAGAATATAACTCACTAGAGACAAATTAAGGGGGGCGATTGAGAGGGGAGTAATAATGATGGACTAGAGGGGATGATATATGAGGAAGGAGATAAAAGAGACAAATATTTACATAAGTGATCAGGGGGCATGATGATTGTTTCCTAGAGCTTAAAGGGTATAAGGGAGTGGAAAGTGCTTTGTAGTGATAGAAAGGGGTAATAAGTAGCAGTAACGGAAGAAGTTTAAAAAAAGGAAATCATAGGCTGAATATAATACAATATCTTCTTTAAGGATGAGACTTCTTTAGACTGTGGAACAGTCTCTGCAAGGAAAGGAGTGGGTGCCTGATCCATTAGGACATTTAAAACTCAGTTGTATGAAGCAGGAGTTCTCAGCCTTTTTTCTTTCTGAGGCCCACCCAACATGCTATGAAAACTCCTTGGCCCAGCTGTGCCACAACTGTTTTTCTGCATATAAAAGCCAGGGCCGGCATTAAGGGGCAGCAAGCAGCACAATTGCCTGGGACCACACACCACAGGGGGCACCACAAAGCTTTGACTTCAGCCCCAGGTGGAGTGGCTTGGGGCCCAGAGCTGCAGTTCCGTACAGCGGGGCTTTGGCTTTCTGCCTTGGGGCCTAGTGAGTTTAATGCCGGCCATGCTTGGTGGCCCTCTGAAACCTGCTCGCAGCCCCACAGGGGG
Source organism: Chelonoidis abingdonii (assembly GCF_003597395.2). Lineage (NCBI taxonomy): Eukaryota > Metazoa > Chordata > Testudines > Testudinidae > Chelonoidis > Chelonoidis abingdonii. Next base: position 22,278,599 of record NC_133788.1, read on the forward strand.
CCCTGGACCTCTAGTTGAGAACCACTTGTATTAAGTACAATCAGATTTATAAGGGATAATCCTGTGTTGGCCCCTGAGGGATGGTCTTTTCTATAGTATCTATCAGTCTAGTCTGTATTTCTAATGCACCCCATAGTCACTGTACTCTCTAAATTCTATGATTCAAGTGATTTAAGAAAAGGTAACAGCTCTGAGCAGGCTTCCTTACCTTACTCCTTTCATGTCCCTGTAAAGTGCCTGGTTTAGGATGTATGGGGCATCATCTGAGGTGCAAGCCACATACCGCAAGAGAACCTCTCCCCGCTCTGGCAAAAGCTGGTTCTGTTCCAAAAGGGCAATATACGCACTGATCTTCTTGTTATTCCCGTGGACTTCTGCATCCTAGCAACCAAATGTTTCACGTTACATCTGTGCATTAGCCACTAGCCGTTACACTTATTTCATGTGCTTACAGCTTATCTCTTTCATCACGGGATGTTATTCTAGGCCAGTGACTTTATTTCTCTCACACCAGATGATTAATGACGTCCATGCTGTCACTTGTCTAATGGGTTCTGGACCAGGTCACTATATCATCAACTCAGAAGCTGCATTCTGACTGGCAGGGAGGATGGATTTGTTTCCTGCTTCTCCTAAGCAGAGACCACTTTTTTCTAAAAATACAATCTGCCCCTAATGACCTATGCCTAAGCAAAAAGCCCAATGAACTTTGTCTGCAAGGCAGACTGTCTTGGACCAAAAAGGCATGCAGATGCCAGAGTCAAGAGCCTTCCCACAAGGATATCCTGGCTCTAGACTTGAGAAGTTAAATCTAGGAACAGCTAGCAAGAGTGCATCAGCTGCCACCACACTGCGTAGGGAGAGAACAGGGTCCATTATGTAGCTAGGGGTCATCAGATAGGCCTTTAAAGATCAATATTAGCACCTTAAATTGCACCTGGAAGCAAATGTGAAGCCATTCATATTACAAATTCTCCATATGCATCACAAACTGAATGATGTGTATTTATTTTCAGAAACCATAAAACCAGGAACATGCATTTCTGGATTTTATTTTATTAAACTTTCCAAAACTTGAGGTGATTAGGTGATCATGAACATGAGATACTGATGGCACCTGATAGGTATAGCACCTGGCAAGACCTTCTGCATCTCATCCCTGACCTACAACTGCCTCAGCTATTTAATGTGTGAGTCTCCTGAACAGCAAGTGATAACGCTGTCTTCAAATAGGCATACTGAGGGTAAGTGATGTGTAAGCTTCCCACACCAATTTACACCCACCTGGACTGGTGGTGACTGTAGCCCTTTAGTTGAAGACAGTGTCAGCCATAATCCACACTAGACAGTCTGCGTCACTCACACAGCTGGTAGCGATGCATACCTGGGAAAGTGCCTTAAAGACTGCCTTGTACACTGGCTCCATGCTTGCCCCACTGGTCTCAGCTGCATGCTGGATATTGTGCAGCCACTTCCTCCTGGCAGAACCTCGCAGGCGTTCCATGTGGGTTCGCGCCACGCTCGCCGTCAGAAACTCCACCATGGTATCAAAAACTTCATCTTCATTACCGGTGAGCTCAGAAACAACCAATTCCAGATATGTTTGAAATTCCTTTGGAGACAACTTCATCACACCACCGGCGTGTGGGTGGGAGCAGCAAAGGTGCTTCTTTGCTAAGGGATGAAACAGAAATAAGGACACAGGCACACCTGTTTGTGGCTGTCTGATTTGCTCTCTCTCAGTACAGCAATGCCATGTCTGTCCCACCAGAGGTGTTCCCTGCCCATCATTTGAAAGAGTCTCTCTTTTTACTCATTTCCTCCTCCCCAAAATCAAAATGTAAGTACCATGGCAGCCATAAAGGCAGGATGCACTCTCTCCTCCTCTCTCAGTGGTCTCAGACACTGAGAAGATCACCTGGACAGCCCTCCCAAATCTCCCCCATGCACAGCTCTACAAGGCAGCCAAGCTGTACGTGTCAGGGGAAAATCTGGAGGTTGCTCCTGGTTACCCCAGAATCACATTCACCTCAACCACATAGCCAAACTGCAGGGACTTTGTATGACCTGCTGCAGCTAGGCACATATAGGCATCCCTGTTAGTGCTGCATGCTCCAGAGGCGTGAAGAACTACTGGCCACTCCAATTAACACCTTGAAGGCGAAATCCTACTGATGACCTCGCAGTTCAACCTTGTCCCCAAGGATTTCCATTACGTACGGCACTTGAATCCATTGTGGGGTTTTAAAGACCTTCCAAAGCAGCTATAATCTTACTAACTCTGCTTTGGTTGTCTGGGTTTAATTACTGAAATAACATTTGTATTGTGTTAAATCTTATATGGAGGATGAAACAAAATTAAAGCTCCATTTATAGTACATAGATGACTGGATGATGCTCTGGAATATTTGAATTTCACCAGGAGATGCAGACAGGGAAAACAGGAAGAAAAGCACTGTTTTATATGGCTTTTCTCTGAAGATCATATTCTCTGTACTTCTGTTCTCCATCTTTCTTTCGGGTTTCAGGGTTGAGTTGATCTACAGTGATTTATTTGTTTCAAAAATTACTAAGGGCTCAATCATGACCTGCTGAACATTTCCTCCCAGGGTAGTAAAGGGGCTACATGCATCACGCCTCTTTGCCAGGCTATTTCTCATCCTGCACATGTGAGCAGAGGGTAAGCAGACAGGGAAGGAATGGGTGGAATCTTGCCACATCCCCACTTCCAAATGCACCAGCCAGTGCAGCCGAACTGGCAAAGAGGGGAGAAGTAAGCTGCACTAGCACAAGGACTAACTCAGCTTACTTCCCCACTGGAGAAAGGGGGAAGCATGGCCCAAACTGAGACTCTTCTGGGGTGGTGTAGCTATTCATGCCCCTTACTCATGCTGGATTGCAATGGGCCTGTCTATCCCTACATGATCAACCCTACGAGGGGACACTGAAGAAGTCTCCTTCAGAACTAAGCTCTGGAGTGCCTAGCCAGCGTTGCAGCAGAGAACAGAGTAGATGTGATATAACTGGAATCAAGTCAAGCATTTGATATTGTCTCATGAAATCCTATTCCCAGAGTTCATTCAGATTGGCTTACCTATGAGCATTGTCACAGGAGAGAAAACTGTCTGTTGGCAGTAGCAAAGGGTAATGATAAATGACAATGCATCAAGCTGCAGGAAGGTGAACTTCCAGATTATGATGATTGATGATGAACACTGTGGTAGCATATAGGAACCCAATCATGTGCTAGACGCTGTACAAACAAACAAATGGACCTGCCCCAAAGAGCTTTCAATCTAAATAATGTACAGCACATTAATGACATTCACAGAGGAGACTAAACTGGAAGGTGCTGCACACACTAATGAGGACGGAAAAGTAATACGAAAGGACCTAGGCAGATTAGAAACAATGGGAAAATAACAAAGTTAGACTCAACTTGGAAAATAAATGCCAGTACGTCAGAGGGGGAAATAATCCGAAAGATAAATATGCAACAGGAGGGAGATACCTGTAAAGCAGCAATGGCTTAAAGAGATCTGGCAATGATCGTGGACAGTAAATTACTCTCCCTCTCTGGCTCTAGTACAACTCTCCCTGGAGTACTGCACTGAATTCTGGACACTTCGTTACCAGAAAGATACAAACTGGAAGGAGTTTATAAAAGAGCACCAAAATGGTTGGGGTGGGAGTGACATACAAAGGAAAAATTTGAAGAGCTAAACATGCATAATTTGGCTAAGAGATGACTAAGGGGGAAGAGGGTAACAGTCTGGAAATATGTGGGGGAAGGAAAGGAAGCGTAAGAGAACACAAGAGAGTAAAACAATAATGTGTTGAAATTAATCACAGGAAAAATCAGGCTGACTATCATGAAACAAACCATAACAAAGATCAGGGAGTAGCCATGTTAGTCTGTATCCACAAAAACAACAAGGAGTCCGGTGGCACCTTAAAGACTAACAGATTTATTTGGGCATAAGCTTTCGCGGGTAAAAAACCTCACTTCTTCAGATGCAAGCTTATGCCCGAATAAATCTGTTAGTCTTTAAGGTGCCACCGGACTCCATAAAAAAGATGTCTGTCAGACTGGAATAGTCTTCCAAGGAAATAGCTGAAGAGCTTTTAGCTGGAATATTTAAAGGCAGACTGGACAGAGCACGAGAAAATGTGCTGTAGGGAACAATCCTGCACCAGACCCAGGACGTAGCAACTCAAGGGGTCCCTTATTTGTTTTTATAATATGTGTTGTGTGGGACCCCCCAAAAGTATTCCTGCTAGGGCCCCCAATGGGCTAGTACCGCCTCTGCTGATTTCTGTGGTTCTACAGACACGTGGAGAGACCTAGAGAGGAACAGACTTTTAAAGAACAGGCTGTAAACCCTACACCACAGAGCTAGGATTAATACTAGGCCAATTCTGAAAATGTGAACCTCTCCTATTGTTTTCTATTCAGCTAGGTACTGGACTTATCTATGCAGGGGTTCTTCTAAACTACCCAGCCTTCCTCATTAACTAAATAGTTCCTTATGCACTCCAGTTACCTCCCATAATGCTATATTTGCACACAAGAGGGTGCTCTTGTACAGTCGTTTGAATTTGCAGGCTAGGATTTCTTCTTTTTGAAACAGGATATTCATCTGCTGCTCCCACTACATGTGCAAATGCTCTTATTCTGATCATCTGTCCTGCACCCCAATCTGAAATTTTGCAGTCCCCCAACAAGTAAACCGAGAGAGAAAGAGAGCTGTTTGTCAATAGGCTTCAGTGCCTCAGTTAATTGATAATCAATGAAGTATATGTGCAAGTGTGAAGTTTGCTGCTAGGAGAGTAGTATTTCGTGATCAATACACATAATGGTTTGTAAAGAACGGCATAATGGAAAATGATCTGACAAATTATATGCCAGAGCAGGAAGGAAGCCACTCTGATTGCCTCTCAAAGCATCCAAGAGCCTAAGACGCTGATGTTTATGGGAGCTAGGAGTCTGCTCCCTTGGAAGTCAATGAGAATTTTATCATTGATTTCAGTGGAAGCACAGGTAGCCCTACATGGCTCTGGACCGTTTATAAATGTGTGCCAGTAGCTTATTGGAGCTTCAGAAATGTGCACAGTTCTTTTCACGGACCATTTAGGTTTTGGGACAAAATGAATAATGTTTGGGTTTGGGATACTTCCTCCCTTTTGCTCCCTTTCTTCTTTCCTCCCTGGCTTTTTTTTTTATTATTAAAAAAAGGGGTGTGACGAACTGGGACTGTTCCTAATGTTTGCTCTGAATACTGTGTTGGTGCCTCAGTGTCCCCTAGGCAGTTCTTAAGTATCTGGCAGAGCAAAGGGCCAGTGTACCTAATGCCTGGCACTCTGTATCCTAGCAACTGATGGTCTGGGCCCCTCCTCTGCAAAGGTGCCAACTGCAGGTGTTGGAGACAAAGGGATCAGGTGACCTCCTGGCCCGGGAAAGGAGCTGAGCAGAGAGGAGGGGCTGGAGGGGTTGGTTAGTCTGGAGCTACCTGGGGATAAGGAGTGAAGTGCAGACCTAGGGGTCTGGCTCACTGCCCCCCAGAATGGACCCGGCCGAGGGGTCTGGTTCGCTGTATCTACAAGCTCTGTTTTAGACCCTGTTCCTGTCATCGAATAAACCTCTGTTTTGCTGGCTGAGAGTCACGTCTGACTGCAAAGTGGGGGTGCAGAACCCTGTGGCTTCCCCACGACCCCGCCTGGGTGGGCTCGCTGTGGGAAGCACACGGAGGGGCAGAGGATGCTGAATGCTCCAAGGAGAGACCCAGGAGGTGAAGACGTGTGAGCTTCTTGCCCTGAACAAGTCTGCTCCGAGGGAGAGGAGGCTCCCAAAGTCCTGACTGGCTTTGTGGGGAGCAGTTCCAGAGCATCGCCCGGGGACTCCGTGACAAGGGGAAAGGAGCGTAAAGCATAAAGAAATACCCAACAAGCCAAACAATGTTTGATTTGGGATTTTTTGTGAAAACCCTCCAAATAATTTCTGTCAAAATAGTGTCTCAGAAAAAGCCATTTTTCATCAAAAATTATTAGACTAAAAATGTTTCAACCAGCTTTATGTGCAAGTGGTCACCATATGGCTTGGGAGAGGGCATCCTAAGGTCTCTTGCACAGATGTGTGACACAAAGGTACTGTAGTACCCCCAGGCCTGGTTCATTCCCCTGTAACTAGAGCTACTGGCAGCATCTTTTTCAATGGTGCTTTTTATGGCTAGGGTCTGCCTCCACTAACATCACACTCTCCTCAGTCTAGGCAAACAGAAAAGCAATCCTCTGAGCCATGCACCACACTAACCCCTGCTCTTGCGTATGTACACACAGGAGGTGTGTCACACTGGGTCCATGCAGGCGAACTTTACATCAAGCTGTACTAATCCTTCAGCCACTCTGACGGTTGTTTGGGAACTGTCACTAGAATCTGGCTGTGACATTCTTTTGGCTGCTGCACAGTCAGCAGGAGGCAGTGGAGGTATAATGCCAGAATACAGACTAACTGGCAAGGGAGGGACGGTGCCAGTTGTGGAGAGTTTCTCATTTGCAGAGAAAAAACTGGTTCAGCTTCTGAAAGAGTGAATCTGCTGTAGAACCAATGGCTTTCGTTGGAATTGCATGACCCTGCACAACTGGACCCTTGTTAGCAGGGATACAATTCAACTAACCGTAAGACACAGGTACAGTAAGTTAAATCAGCCTGTTCCCATGAATCCTAAGGCCCACATCAGTGCTGCTGGCCCCTCCACTTCGTGGTGACACTAGGACTTCTAAGGCCCACAACATTGTTAAGATGAGTTACACCCTCTAAAGACAGATGTCTCAGGGTATGTTGACACTGCAGTCCAAGGTGTGAAAGATACACAGTTAGACATACCCATGCTAGCATGGTTGAAAATAGCAGAGTAGATGAGATGCATGGACTTCAGAGCCGTCTGTACAAGCACATTGGGGATCCCGGTTATGTATTCATATCGTTAGCCCATGCTGAAGTCCTGCTGCTGCATCTATGCTGCTATTTTTAGCCATGCTTGCATGGGTAAAGCTAGCACAGGTATGTCCATCCATGCTGCAGTCACACCTCAGACTGCACTGTAGACATACCCTCAGTTCCTGGGCTTTCCTCCGTGCTGAATGCAACTCAGATCTGTAGCTGGTCTCCGAGGCCACTGCTCTCTTGTACCATGATATCTATGAAAGATCAGCCAGAGGCAGCTGGGGATAGTTTTATATTGCTTATATGTTGAGTCCCTTTTCCTTCCATCCTGTTTATTTGTAATTTAGAGCGTAAGCGCATCTCCCTGTATTTCTGTCCAGCACCCTACCAGAGTCTGGGCACCACTGGGTTATAAACAGCAATAGTTTATATCCCAGCAGGTAAGAGACTGCTCAGATGGAGTGAGTGCTCCAGGGCAGGGCCACTTCCCCATGGCAGTGTTAAATTGACTGCAATACGCTGACCTACAACATATGTCCTTAGGACCACAGAGATGGCACTCTGCCAACTCTTTGTTATATGGCCCCAGGACAGGGATGCAATTGACTGAGCATGACAGTGCTTCCCACAGCTAGTCTAACATGAGGTGTGGGATGAGGGGATTTGGGGAGGTTGCCAAAATACGCCATATTTAATAATTCTTGTCAGCAATAAGTAGCCTGAACAAATATAACGTGCAGCATTTCAGGAAGAAGCATTGGGAAGGGTGGCTGTCCATGGTGGCAGACTAGTCTATGGGGTATCCAAAAAGTTCCAGTGAGTACACAACCCACCCCCCCTTAATATAATGCTTGGTAGTACTATGGCTTGGTAGCTGCCAGATGGATTCTGAGGGCCTGCTGCACCTTTGTCTGATCCAGCCTGTTTTCCAGGGGACTAACTTTGTTAAGTTAGTCAGAGAAATGAGCTGACTTTGGGTACTAAAAGCCCCACACAAACCACAACTTCAAATCTTTATTTCTATCACAAGAGCTGAACTCCCTGTGTGGATTCTGAAAGGTCATTTGAGGCCTGCAGGGAGCACTGACAGTATCATTCCAGAGGCTGGCTGAGGAACACCCATTCAGTACAGCTGTGCACAACAGAAGGCAAGTCGGACCAAGAATGTCAAATGCTCGCCCACAGGACTTCTCTGTGGCTACAGTTTTCACATCCAAATCATGGTTACTTACTGCTCATTATAACAGATGCAGAAAAAGGGTATTTCATTACACTGTGAAAGCAGAAAGCTACCACTTTGACACCAGCACAAAAGGAGTCCAAACTCTCAGGCCATGTATAATTGAAAAGAAAGGACACTTGCTGCCCATCTATAGCCACAAACCTCCATTTCCGCTTCATCTACAGTTCCTTCTGTTTACAATGGCATGTGCAAAAATAGGTAGTACACAGTCCTTGCCCCTGGCTTCATTAGCACCATCTTTGAATGGCTAGTGACAGCATGTTACATAGCCCTTTTCTCTCACTTTACACCTCCATATTAGTAGTGGACAGTGCTGTTTTCTTACCCTTTTTCAGAGCCTCTTTTTCCATTCCTTCCTTAAATGTGCCTAGAACAGCATCCACCTCTTTCAGGTCAAGGTACCCACAGCATTCATTGTCCCACTGCTTGAAGAGTGCCTCCAGGAGCATTTTTCTTTGGGTTAAGAGAGCGTCACGGTGAACCTAGGACAGGGAAGAAGCAACACAGACAGGAAATTATGGGGGGAAGGATAGCCCAGTGATTTGAGCATTGGATTGCTAAACCCACCATTGGCAGTTCAGTCCCTGAGGGGACCATTTAGAGAACTGGCATAAAAATCTGTCCAGGGATTGGCCCTGCCTTAAGCAGGGGGTTGGACTAGATACCTCTTGAGGTCCCTTCCAACCCTGATATTCTATGAAAGCTGTAGGGAAAAGCTGGCTTTTGATAATGCTCAGTGCCAACACCCACCCCTAGGGAAATTGCAATGGCTGGTTCATCATTTGGACATTTGTCCATTCATGATGGTCACAAAGAGCCTGTCATAAAGGCAGTCACTCTAAAAATACCATTAAGATCTGCACTAGATGGCAGTCACAAAATCAGGAAGAGATTGGAAAACATACAGAAGTGGCAGCTCAGTTTTAGCAGGCAAAATGAGCTTAGGGTGACCAGATGTCCCAATTTTACAGGGACAGTTCCAATATTTGGGGCTTTGTCTTATATAGGCGCCTATTACCCCCCATCCCATGTTCCGATTTTCACTTGCTGTCTGGTCACCTATGAACTTTAGCTTCTCAAAAGGATTGACTCCCAATGTACATACTAGGAGTCAACGTAAGATCAACCCAGGCAGGTGGCAGTTTCACGCCCCAGATATGTCTTTCCAGCCACAACTGAGTGGCTCTTTGTAAATGACACCACAGTATTTTGCAGTGTTTGCTCTTGCTGTTTGAGTTTGCAAACCATTGATTCCAGTAGCGCCTTTCAATGTGCAGGGCCTCATGGGGCTGCATGTGCTACTTGCTGCTTAGAACCAGTTTTTGCGCAGCACCAGATGCTAAATGGCTGGAAATGGAATTCATTGAATGGCAAAGAATGTTGTGTTCAGCATGAGGATGGCAGAGCCGTCAGATCCAGTATCTCCCCCAAATTAGGTCAGCAGCACAGAGGGAAATGAGAAAGAAGTCTAAGGAAACTGCAGCTAAAGAGGTAGACATGATGAGAAATGTATCAGCACTTTGCAAAGATACTGGGCAGAGTGAGCCTGTGTGTGAATTAATATATTTATTGAATAGATGACAAGGTTACTGAACTCCCAGTGGGTGTAACAAGCACACCAGTGCACATGCTTACGATACACACCCTCCCACACATGCACACATAGGAACACTGGCAAATGCAGTAGTTTAAAGCTGCAGGTTTCTTGCTTGCATGGGTTACTCTCTAGAGGTGAGACAACAAAACTGAACATTTTAAGCGATTTTACAGCTGGCTGTGCACACCTGGTGCCTTACAGAGTCAGGCTGTGTTACAGGCAGCCAACCTGTAGCAGAATTAGCCCAGCATTGTTCTCAGGGCTAATGTGGGGAAAGCTCATGTGAAAATAGAGGGTCAAAAACCTCAAGGTAGGAAGGCGAGGGCGTGGGTGATTAGCTCAGCCCCTCTAGCCATTCGTTTGTTTACACATAACATCAGCAAAGCCTATCAACATTTACTTTTTCCAACTGTTTGATTTTTTCCTCTTCAGTCTGTTTATATCCTTCTTTCACAAATGCAACAAGTTTCTTCACAGTTGGCAGAGAGCTTTCGTCACCAACAAAGGTCTCCAGGAGCTGTACGAACTGGGGTAGGTTGAGGCAGGTCTTGTCAAAGGCACTCATGGCAGTGGAGGCACCATGGGTCTGAATATCTGTCATGAGCATACGCAAGCCTAGAGGGGAGAAAATATATCACCCAGCAGGAAGCCAAATGCTGATCCAAAGCTGTGCATATGACAGGTGTCAAATCATGGGCTGAATATCAACGGAGTGAACACTGAGTAAGGGCCCCAGGCCTTGGCCATATATATGCTTAAGGAAAAATACCAATAATATTTCTTCACAGTTGTGCTACAGTCTAATGCGAGAGGAGTCATGTAATGAGGTCAGGTTACACAATACAGTTTTAGCTGAAGTCACTGTTATACAACAAAGAGTGTGCTCCTGACATGCAGTCCAAATACCCCTTGTGGTCTTGGAGACCAAAGGCGCACAATAAGTGACAACAGCTCCTTAGACAAAGGGCAAGACTTTCCCCAAGCCCCCAGGGGAGGGATAGCTCAGTGGTTTGAGCATTGGCCTACTAAACCCGAGGTTGCAAGTTCAATCCTTGAGGGGGCCATTTAGGGATCTGTGGCAAAAATCTGTTTGGGGATTGGTCCTGCTTTGAGCAGGGGGTTGGACTAGATGACCTCCTGAGGTCCCTTCCACCCCTGATATTCTATGGAACTTGTGAGGTTCTGCAGGTATGGAATGGGCACCACCATCCACACTATTATCTAGCAGCCATGGTAGGGCCACATGTATTACCATGCCCTGTGGAGATAAAAACTACAGGATCTACCACCTCAGAAGGCTGGACTGCCAGTTTCCCTTGCCAAGGTGCTCTATTTAAGCCCAGGAAGTGTCTGTGCAGTGAAGCAAGCTCCCCTGCAAGCTATAGCAACAGACCTGCCTCTTGGCCACTCCTGACCTTAGCTTGGAACTCAGCTTCTGCCTTGGAACTGCAACTCAGATTCCAACCCCTGGCTTCAACACTAGGACTCTGACACTGGCTTTGAACCCTCACTTTGGTACTGGGACTCTGACTCCAGCTACAGATCCTGGCTTTGCTCCTTGAAACTTCAACTGCTCTTAGGTTCTGACCCTAGTACTGACTTCTGACTGAGGCTCCTGGACTCTGGCACTAGGCCTGGCTGTCAAAGCCCCAGTCATGAAGTTTCACAGAAGTGCCATGATTTCAATAGACACTGCCTTTCACATGAGGGCCAAGGTTAACATACAGCACTTTGATCAATTACCTGCAAATCTGGAATTTTCATGGTTCCAGTCCTCCTGAACTTGCTTACCATAGCTGCTATACCTGAAACTTAGGTCAGAAGCCAGAAGGTCACCTGACAGAAAGACAACCATATTATGTAGAGATAAAATATCATTTTAAAACCATTACATTCATAGCATTCTCTAGAAAGAAAAGTCAAAAGTGCTGGGAACTGCTGTCACACCTGACCATGGTATCCCATCTATCAATTGGGCTGCCTTTTCAAATGCGTCTCTAGCTTGTGCCTGGGAAGCTTCTCTTGGTGGATGAGATGGACCTGAAATGTTAAAAAGGAACCATCTATGAACTGGAGACGGTTGAAGCCCAAACTCCATGCAGCCCTACAGGCAGAAATCCATCCGCACCAGCACAACACACCTGTATCACTGGAGCTACCCCTACTATATACTTATTTATTTTCAATGTATTAAGTTGCCCCTTTAACAAATTCACTGGGTATGTGTCACGTTTCTTAAACCCAGCTCCAAACATCCATTTTAACAACAGCAGCAAACACTCCTTCACTAAGCAGAATATCTGGACCTCTTGGTCCCACCCCGCCCAGGGGCAAAGCCCTGGAGAAAAGACTTATACCTCTGCCAAATCAACAGGGGAATCACCTCCCATAGCAAAGGGAATATGCGCATTGGACCTGTTGTACAGCACGGTGTATGCTTAGTGCACTGTATGAATAATAAATACACACTGTACACCGAGTATTTCCCATGGCTTGGACACCCACCAGTTACATGTGAAGAGCTGTAGGTACAGTGTGCTGCACGCTCATTTACAGGGCCCTTTCAACAAGCTCCACCTGAGATAAGGAATTTGTCATGCATTAAATGGGACACAAGACAGACCCAGTCCTTGTAGTGCCTGAAACGGTGGAGCACAAGAGGATTGACTAATGGAACATCAGAGGGGAAGTCTGTCCTAGTATTTGTATCCAACAAAGCGTTTAGCATGGCTTAGTGGGAACCCTGGAATTCCCCAATTGCAGCTGTCCTATCATAAGGGCCCTCACATATAACTGAAAAGTACAATATCCCTTTTAGAAATGTGACAAGAGATTAAAATAAGCACCTTTTGCTATCCAATGCCATAATCTATCTCCTTAAGGCTCTTTGTTTCATTTTCTTAATAATTATTACAACACATTTCTATATTTAATGATATTCCAGAGGAAAAGGAAATGTTAAGATTCTGTCTAGTAGAAAGGCAGTGTTGCTTGAAAAAGCACCATTTTGCTTTCAAATGGCTGTTTAGTGTCTGGAATACATGTCACAGACCGAGCAAGTGTTTGATATTGTCTGAGTGGAATATACTGTAAATCTTGATTGGAAACATCATGCTGAGAAAGTATAAAACCCTGAGGGCTTGTCTACTCATGAATTTGCACCACTTTAACTTGAAGTGTTTTTTAAACCAGTGCAGGTTTTTATATAGACGCTCTTATTTGGTTTTAAAGTGTCTATTTCAATTGAGCTTAATCTAGTTTTTCTAAAATCAAAACAAACTAGACCCAATCTGAAGTGAGGGTGGCTATTCATATACTTGCACAGGTTTTAGATAAGTTTAAAATCACACCTATAGTTAAACCAGTGCAATTTTGTGTGTCCTCAGAACCTAGATACAATGTCACATCAGATAATAGGCTTTACCTGTACTCTGGTCTTGCAAAAGTGTTTGCTCATGTGGAAGGCTTGATGTGGAGTCCTCCGCCAGTATGTTGGTCTCTGCTTGTAATTCTGATTGACTGCCATGTCCCTCAGAACCACTCTCCTTTTCTTCAGGGGGTTCTTTCCCAAGATCTGCAGTTTCCTCTTTATTCTCTGGTATTAGAGCAGTGACTTTCTCCTCTAATTCAGCTTCTGCTTCTGAGATTATGCCTTCTGCTTCAGGCATTAGTATTGGAACTGCCACATTCGGCTCTGCAATCAAATCATGTTCTTCCTGACAGACTTGTGCTTCTGAACCAGGTTCCTTCTCCAAGATTATATTCTCTTTTTCAGAGTTTGGAGCTAGAATGAGTTCACTCGGCTCTGTAGCCACATTGTGATCTTCCTGGCTGACCCGTTCTTTAGAGCCATGTTCTTTATCTATGTTTACGTTCTCTTGCTCGGGAGCTGCTACTGGAATAGGTTCATTCTGGCTCTCTGGATCTGCAGTATCAATCTGATTCTCTGTGTCCATGTCCTCAGAGGAAGTAGTTTCCTTATTAAGGAGTGCAGATCCCTTTCTACTGTCAGATTTGGAGGTCTCTTGACTCTCGTTAACATCACTTGCTTCCGTTTCCAGGAGGGTGTTTGGTGCTTCAGGGTGTAGTGATGAGTCAGTTTCTTCCATCTCTGTATTTACATAGAATTCTTTCTGGCTGACCTGTTCTTCCGGATCAGGTTCTTCCTCTGAGACTGGATTCTCTTCTCCAGGGGTTGATGCTGAAACAGTCTCATACAACTCAGCAGTGAAACCTTTTCCCTCTTGATTCACCTGAACTTCAGAACCAGGTTCTGTAGGTGAGACTATATGCTCTTCTCCAAGGGTAATTACTGGAAGAATCTCTCTAAGCTCGCCAATGAAATGAGGTTCCTCCTTACTGATCTCGTCTGTCCCAGATTCACTCATGGCCTTTTGTTCAAGAGCAACTGCTTGATCTTGCTCTGCTTCTAGCCCTCCTGGTTCATCTATCAAGATGCAAGTTTCATATGGAGCTTGACCATTAGCAACTAGCATGTTAGAGGATAGACTCCTTCCCTCAGAAACTTCTGTTTGAGACAGTGCAAATATTTGGCTGGATTCCGCAGAAGCTATCCGTCCATCATCAAAGTCTCCCCAGAACTCAGTAAGATCTATCTCTTGCAATTCAATTATTGGCCCTAATATAGAAAAGTAGTTGTTTAGTTGATAGTTTGCATTGTTTTAATGATTGCTAACTGGAGGTGAAGTAGAATGTAAAAGAGTGAGAAAATGGAGAAAAATACTTCCTAGTGAACATAGAATTCCCTGAATGTAGTGTACTACCAGTGCATACAAACTCAGAAACCCAAAGCTTAGCTTTGGAGATGGGGCTTTTGCAAATTGGGCAGTTTCTTTACTTCTAGAAGAATTTTTCTTGTTATGAATTTTTAAATATGTTCCTGTAATAAGCCTTTCTCCCAAATCTGGACCTTAGTGTCCAAAATCTGGGTGCTTAGCATGAACCTCCAAGCTTAATTACCAGCTTGGATCTTATCTCGCTGCCACCATCCAAAATTTCCAGGGTTTTGGCCCCCTCTGGTCTCCCCAGGCAAGTCACCAAGTTATTTTGCCCATAGAGCGCTGTCCCAAAGCAGGCCTAAATGAAGAATCGACCATCTGGGCTGGTATTTTGTGATTCTATTGGTGCACTTGTTCAGCATTTATAATAATCATGCTCGGGTTTATGTAGCCCCTCTCATCTGAGCAAAATGAAGCCGTTTACCAACAATTTCTTAAGCCTCACAAGAAAGTCGTACTTATCCTCGCTTTACCAATAGGTAATGAGACACAGGTCTAAGGTACATTTTCAAAACTGACCCACAATTTTGGGTGTCAAATTTAAGACAAATTGACATTTTAGAAAGTATGGTCTTAAATGATGTGACCAAGGCCACAACACAAACCACTTTTGTCTTCTATTCTCTAACCATTAGATGACAGCACTTCCTATATATTCTGTTCACAATGATTTATAGGAATGGCTCAGGCAGATTAACACCACCATTAGTATCAGAGTTAATGTGGATGCACTGGAGTCTACGGTAATCCCCTTCAGCCTATACTGTTTTTCTACCTGTACTTACAAGTTGGACACAGAAGATTAGAAGAAGAAAGAAGCTTCTCATAGCTGAGAGACAAACAAAAGACTCAGAGTTCAAAAATTCCCTCCCTGACTTTGAAAAATCCGGTTTTCTGATTGGTCCTCTGGTCAGGTGTTTGGTTCCCTTTGTTAATCCTTTACATTTAATCCTTTAATGTTAAGAAACATTAACCCTTAGCTATCTGTTTATGACAGTTCCAACTACCCATTGTACTTACATTGTCTTGGATTACAGAATCTCCTCCTAGCAATCACTGGGCTGTTGTCATAGAAGTCTTCCAGTAAGGCCAGTGTCCTCTGCTTGTCCAAGAAGCCAGCCTAAACATAACACTTATAGTCAATGGTTAAAGATAGTTTCTTTAGTTCTCATTTTTCACATCAAAACTTACCAGAGGAGCATCTTGTGTGATCTGTAAAAGCTGAGTGCTACCTCTATGTGAAATGTAGTCCTTGGCAGTGGGCCAGAACAAGATCTATGGCCCAGATCCTCAGAAGTATTTAGGCACCTAACTCTCACTGATTTCAGTGGAAGTCAGTTGACTATCTATCTTTGAGGACCCAGGCCTATGTGTCATAAATCCCACTTGTACCCTCAAGGTGAAATCCTGGTTCCACCAAAGTCAATTTGATTTTGCTGGAGCCAGGATTTCATCCACAGGGTTTAAATGGGACATACAGGGTGTATGTTTTCTTATATGCACATACTATCGGATATTCATATTCCCCACAAAACAGGGCTGGCTAATTTTATGACTGATAATAGCACAAGTTCTACATGTGAAGATGAAAGTAATTCCATCTTATGCTTCAAGGTCAGGATTGCCTGGAGGGGGGTCACAGAGAAATTTTCTCCTCTAGATACAGCATTGTGCAACAGTAGTGGCTACTTGCATCATGGGTAGTTCGGTTTTGCCCCCTCCGTCACCTCCTTTAAGCCATCAGGTATTGGCACTACCAGAGCAAAGAGCTACACAAGGGTATGAGCTGGTGTGGGAGGCCCCTACATTCCTTTTCGAAGGCGCACATGTTCTTGATAATGTCATGATAGATATAAGCAGTTCTGATGCTCTAGCAAGCAGAAGAGCAGTTTCCTGGTGGGTTTCTGGCACAGTGACTAGCATTCATATCACCCCCTGTGGTTCTGTGTATGTGTGCATATTTTTTAAGCTTGTTAGAAAGGCTGCTCCTACTCTTAAGAACTGCTGTTTGTCTTGAACAGGCTTGGGACACTCACTCTGGCCTTGCAGAGACACATCCTGGAAGTAATGATTGACCTCTGAGAGCTAGGGAGAAGCAGACCTCAGTGCTCTGGGACATGCAGGGTGAGGTTAACATCCTTACTGCTCAGAGACAAGGGATAGCAAAGGCAGGAAAAAGATGAGGCAATTGGTAATTTCCAATTAGGAAACTGTGATTTAAAAAAAGTAAAGTAACCCCAAAGAATTGGAGCTCTTCCATTTTAATAATGAGTTAATGTTGTCATTATTTAATGGTTCTCACCTTCATAATCTCCTTCCCATTAGTGTAATATAGTGTTTGTTCAGATCATAAATTACTTAAATCTACTATTTGTGGCAACCAGTTTCACATTTGAATTATAGATTTCCTTCCAAGGTTTTGCTCCCAGAGTAAAAATTGCCAAGTGTAAAATTCACTAAGATATTAATTCTGTGTCAATCTTTCCATGCCTTTAAACTGAAGAAATAAACAACGTTTGCTATTGTTTTCTGGAAGTGAGCCCAAGATGGGTGATGGGTAGCCTCGGTGTTTGTAACCTAAAAGCAAAAGTGGTGAGATTCTGTGGCCTGCAGGAGGTCAGACTAGATGATCATAACGGTCCCTTCCGACTTTAAAGTCTATGAGTCTAGGGGCTTGGCTACACTTGCAAGTTGCAGCGCTGGCGAGGGGGTTACAGCGCTGCAACTTAGCAGGTGTCTACACTTAAAAGCTCAGCCAGCGCTGCAACTCCCTGTTTGCAGCGCTGGCTGTACACCTGGGTCTGCTTCCGGTGTAGCGAGACCAGCGCTGGTGATGCAGCGCTGGTCATCAGGTGTGGACACTCACCAGCGTTTTTGGGGTGGATGGCTTTCAGGCAGTGCGGGATGCCAGCTAGGGAAGTGTGAACTGGAACACAGGGCAGGGGGTTGCGGGCTGTGCAGAGTGTGCAAGTGGTGTCGCGGCCGCAGTGATTGTGGGGGGGCTGCTGGCTTCTGGGCAGTGGCTGCGGGTTGTGCTGGGCAGGGGTTGCTTGGATGACAGACAGAGTGTTTGCAGAGTGTGCGGGCACGGGTAGGTGCTCAGAGCTGGCTTGCAGGCAGAGGGGGCGGCCGTACTAGTTGGTGGCAGGTCATGGGTGCAGAGAGGCAGTCGAACGGCCAGGCTCCTTAAGGACGCCCCGCAACCCTTCTTACTCCGGGGACCTTTAGCCGTGGGGCGTCTTGCTGGGAATGCAAGAGGGAGCGGACTCGGCGCTATTTGACAGGACAGGGGTGCTAGGGTCAGGGGGGCTTATTTAAAGGGCCGAGCTCAGCCTTGGTCGCGGGATCTTGCGCGCTCTGACCAGGAGCTCCGACGGAGAGCGGCCTTGCGTGCTCCTGGCCGGAGCTGCGGCTTGCCAGCGCTCTAGCCGGAGCGCGGCAAGCTCGCGACACTCCTCAGTCTCCGACGCGATGCCCGGCCATGAGCGCTGGGCAAGTCCGCGATCTTCCGTCTCCGACCGGCGTAGCCCCCGGCCAGAGTCGCGACAAGAGCACCGCGCGTCCAGCTCTCATGGCTGGGCCTCGCCTGGACGCCGGCATTAGGCCCGCAGACCGCTTGGAGCTCTTACTGGAGAGCAGGCCATGCCGCCTCCGCGGCGCTTCACTCAAAGAGAGGGACCATGGAGCAGGACCGCAGCTGGGGAGGGTTAAGTTTAAAAAAAAAAAAAAAATTAAAAAGGGTGCTAGGTGCGGGTGCCTTCGAGCGCGTGGGTCCGATTCCTGTCAGCGACGGGCTGTTGGAACCAGGCAAGCGGAATGACCGCACCCCTTTCTGTCCTTTCACCCAGACGCACAGCGACTTCAAAAAGGACTGAGGTGTGTGTGGGATAGCTGCCCACAATGCACCACTTCCTACAGCGCTGCACTGGTGTGAGGGGACACCTGCGAGCTGGT
>NC_133788.1:22297159-22375557 GCF_003597395.2 Chelonoidis abingdonii
TTTGGCCTCACAGCGCGTATTTTAGACTTATGCCCCAGACATTCCTTTTCAGCCTCTCTGGTCATTCGCTTTGGCACTCCACTGCCCTGGGCTCAGAGCCTGGAGAGGAGGGAAGTCTGTAGAAGGAACCTGACGAGGAGGGCTACTGAGGATGTTTGGAGAGATCCCAGGAGTCATGCAGGCAGGAGCTATTTTCAGCAGGAAGAAGCTAGCCAGTCGCCAGAACTGCTGGACTGGTAGCTGAGGAACCAGCAGGCGCAGCCTGTTCTGTAAGAAGCTTTTATAATAATAAGGCATCCGCAAATGAAATTTTGGGAGCAGCTGCTATGCTGCCTTTGCAGCATGCCTAGCATGTGAATAGCCCATGATTTCCTGTAGCTTGCACTCCTTTGCTTTTCCACAAGTTCACAGAAACCCCATGGCTATCCACAGTGAAGCAACCCCCACCCTTCCCAGGTGAGACTGCGTATGCAGGATGCAGCTTCTGCAGACAGTTAGCTGCTGTGGCAGATGTGGTGTAGGCGTTCAGTGTTATTATCCCTTGTATGCTGTCTTTTGCTATTCACAAGCACACAGAAACCCCATGGCTTCCAGAGTGAAGCACCCCATCCCCACCCCGTTCCGCAGGTGAGCTGCGTGTGCCAAGATTGCACTGAGTAGTAGCGTGCTGTGGGATGTGGGTGTAACCGGTTCAGTGTTATTCCTCTGTAGCTTGCTTTCTTTGGCTTTCCACAAGTCAACAGAAACCCATGGCTTTTTCCACAGTGTAAAGCACCCCCACTTCCACCCCTTCCAAGCGTGAGCCAACGATGCGCAGCCCCCCTTGCCACTGATAGGCCGCGTGTGGGGAAAGTCGGCCATCTCTATCTGCAGCTGCCAGGACCTGTCTTGACTATGCTACAGAAATGATGTAAATGATGCTACGAAAAATTCTCTAAAAACATGCAGGCTCTGTATACAAAGTTTTATTTCTTTCTGTTCTTTTCTGTAAAGCTCCGACCTTCGTAATACTGCTCTGCCATTGCAGACTCTGAAAGACTCGCAAAGACTTAAGGAAAAAGACCAGGCAAAGACTAAGAATGAGATGTGAAAGCCCTAGTTATATTCTAGTTATTCACAGAGAAATACAAAAGTTGCAAAGACTGTGGGATAAGGAAACCGATGAAAAAAGCGATACAGGCTAGACCAGCATAAAGGGAAGGCTGCAAGAGAAAAGGAATTGACTTACAAGCGAAGCACAAATCGAGCAGGGATGATCTTTAAAGAAAAGTCACCTCTCATTTCTTTTCTGTATTATTTTACTTTCCATATAACTTATATTGAATAATAAAATTATATACAATTGACATCCATATATGCTGTTGAAATTGGTTTATTATATGACTGCTGTTCACGGGATGATGTGGTCGCCTGCCACTCTCTTGGGGGTTTTGTCATCATGTGTTGGCTTCGTAGCTGCTCTCCGTGCAGGTAATGCCCCTGGGAACACAGCTTGGGCTATGCAGTGGACATGGGCTGCTGAACGGCAGGGTGAGGGGCTGACTGGGGAGTCGGCTGCCAGGGTAGCTGCAGGATTGGGGTCGGGTTCTGGAGGAGTACTAATGGGTGTGTGGGTGAGGCTGCCTTCCAGGCAGATGGGATTGCCCAGCAGGGAGTTGATCTGGAACCTAGGGCAGGGTGTGCGGGCTGGCAGAGTGTCTAGAGCTGGTGCGGGCAGCACTGAAGTGTGGCGGGGCTCTGGCTGCTTGGCAGAGCTGCAGGAAATGTGTAGGCTCAAGGGGTGGCTGCGAGACAGATCAGCAGAGGTTTGAGCAGAAGGTGTGGACTTGCGAGAGCCTCGGGTGCAGAGCTGGCTTGCAGCAAGAGGGAGGGGCGATGACTAGTGGTGGCAGGTCTGGGATCAGCCAGCTGGCCGCTGACCCAACCGCCCGTTCCGATACGCCCATCGACACCACATCCAACCCCCCCTATAACTCCTCGGAGGCCCTCTCCTACTCTCCAAACAAAGAAGAAATAGAGAAAATAAAAAAAAAAAAAAGACAAAAACACAAACAGAAAAGAATTAAAGAGCGCAGTCATGGGGCCTGACACCCGCGGGAGGAGGGCCTCCGGCGGACTCTTGTGCTAGAGCCCGAAAAAAAGAAAACAAAGGTAGCGGACAGGAGTGGCTCAAGGTAGGCTAATAATTCCCGGGCGCGACTCACCAGAACGGACCGTCGCGGGCTTGACCGCCCAAGCTTAACTGCTAACCGGAGTTCCAGCCGGACGCGGCCTGGCGCTCATTGACCGGATGACACAGTCCAAGAAGGACCGCTGCCTAGCAGAAGGTTCTTGCCGCGCTTCTAGCGAGCGCAGCAACAGAAGGAGCGCAGCTCCGCGACACTCCGCATCTACCCCACGACCGGCAATCGAAACCGCACATACGTGACAACAGAGCGCAAAGCTTAACAGCTCTCGCGACACTAATCCGCTCTCCCGGTGACCGACGAAGCCCCGGCTTGCAGAGCCGCGACAAAAAAGCCCCGACCAGCAATTAAACCCCTTCATCAGGATAGTGAGCCCCACCGGACCGATGCTGCGCAAGGCCCGCCAGACCGGCTGATAAGAAGACTCATAAGCTGAAAAAGGAGAGCAGGCCATGCGTCATATACTACGAAAGCTACCGCCGGAAACGGCTTTCCACTCAAAGTCGAAGCGAGACACATGAAGAGCAGACACCAAGTAGAAAAAGGGACAGAAAACGACATAGCTTTAAAATCAAAAAAAAAAAAATAAAAAATAAAAAGGTGCCGTAAAGGTGACGGGCCCTACTTCATAAGGAAGATAAAAGGGGATCCGATTGCTCAACCTGCACAGCCACATACGAGTGTACCGACATAATGATACAGAACAGCCGAAATGCACCCGCACCACAATTCACAGTCCCTTCCCTACAAAATCCCATCACTGCGAAACAACACATGAACGGAACGAAAGGTGACATACTTGTGGATAGCTGCACAATGCACCACTATACAACCAAACCGCTTCTCGCTGCAACTGGGTCCAAGTGTGGACAACAGCGCAAAGCGCTGGTCAAGCTGTCAGCTGTGGACACACTGGCAGCGCTGGCCGCATACACAGCTTGTAACGACCACAGACTTGTACCTGCCAGCCGCTTATTGCCAAACATAGTAAGGTAGACTAAACAGTTCTAGAGAGAAAGAATGATAGACTCAAGCAAAAATGAGCAGGAGCAGTCCAATAGTGCGACTATCAGTCAACCAAAAACAAAAGTATTTAGCTCCACCAAGGTAATGAAAAGCCTCAAAAAGTATGTTGAAAAAGGTAATACCTGCGAAGATGCAAGAAAAATACCAAAAAGGAATAAACCCAGGAGAAGAAGAAAAAAAAAAAATGCGAATGCTGAAGAATTCTAAGGAAACCTTCAAGTAAACTAATATCTTTCATTACTATTTAAACCTTAAATACATCCTGAGTGTCAAAAGTACTTCACAAACTCTAATGCAATACAGCAGAACACTAATATTCTTAAGACCACTCTAGGGTGGATGGTCACGCACATGCCAAGCAACAAACGTAAGGTAAGAAGAGAGAGAGAGAAAATTAATCCGCTCAAGCCCAGAATCAGAACTCTCCACGCAACACCCCAAATCTATCACGAAGAAAATCGAAACACGGTATTTACAAAAGTTATTGAATCAGCTACAAAGAGCGACGGAACCTGTATGTTTTATTCTCAGCCTCTTGTACACCAGGTCTTGCCAGTCGAGAATAGCTGCTGGGAACGTCACCGACTGTATTTCAGCATGCATTCCTATCTCTTAAAATCAATTAACCAGATTAATTTCACCCTCTCCTCAACACCTTGACCTCTCCTGCCGCCGAATACCAACGTCACACCATATGACTCCGCAATGCAAAATGACATCACGCTTTTATGTAGTCATGCTTATAATATTCTCTATAAAACTATCCCAAGATCTGAATTCTGCACCTCCTTTAAGACCATCATAACCCCCACATAAACACAACAATAAGTCAAGCACCCTATTTTCCTCGCAAGACTTCACTTACCCAGTCACTGGTGGTAATGCCTTGCCGATACTTTTTCAACTGGCGCATCATTCCTTCATTACCACCACTTCTGCTCTCTCACTTTAACTTCTTCTTCTTCACCTTTTTCCCCCTCACAATCACTTGAAACGTTTCTCTGAACCAGGTGCATGTCTAGCACTAATTGCACACTTCTCATATTCTCCAAAAAGATAAAATTACCATCTAATGCCCTCCCTGACGTACTTCCTTCTTTAGAGAATGAATTAAGCGAATGATAGTCGTCGGTCTACCTGCCTCTCTACAATCTTTCCACAACGCTACACAACCTCAAACATAAAACCTCTCATGGGGCAACAAACCCTACCCAAAGCCTTCCGTTGACAACTCATGTTCCGGTCTGACTGAGAGCTAAATTGACCCTCTTTTAATGCATATCGAAAGTAAACAGCTAGAGCACAACCCACAATCATAATGTGTAGAAGCGAAATACTGCGCACCTGGACTCTGACGCTGCAAACTTTCCAACATTATTGCTTGGATGTCACCTAATTGGTCAATATGGCTTGCCTATCAGAACCAGCCATCAGGCTTCAACACAGCTTAAATCATAGGAAAGGACACCCCTTTACAATTCTCATTTTCAGCGCTGGTCGCTGTCAGTGTGGACACACTGCAGCGCTGGCCGTACACAGCTGTACGACCACAGCTGTAACTGCCAGCGCTGCAAAACTGTAAGTGTAGACAAAGCCTAGGAGAGGGAATGAGAGGACTCAGAAATGAGCAGGAGCTGTCCATACTGGACTACAGTCAGTAGCTCCCCAAAGGGTATGAAACTCAAAAAGAGTTGGGTAATTGGAGATGCAGAAGAAAAAGGCTCCCAGGAGGAGGAGGTAATGCTGAAAATTTAGGAACCAAGTAAATTATATTCTTTATTACTTTAACACCTTTCATCCTGATGGATTCAAAGTACTTCACAAACTCTAAGCATACAGCAGCACTGAAATTCAGCCACCTCTAGGGTGGAGGGCACCACACTGTGCAACAGTGGGGAGGGAGAGAGAAAATTTTTGCCAAGCAGACCTCAGCAAACCCCATCTATCAGCAAGGGTAACAAAAGTTATTTAATAGCTACAAAGAGCAGACAGAACCTGTTGTTTTATTTCTCAGCCTCTTGTAACTCAGGTCCTGCCAGTCAGAAGTGCTGGGACGTCCAGCTGTATTTCAGCTGCATCCTATCTCTTAAATTTATCATATTAACAGTTTATTTTCAAGTCCCTTTCTCCTCTTGACAGTCGAGTACAGTCACCTTGTTTCCCAAGAAAATATCATGCTTTTTATGTAGTTTGCTTTTATTTTTAATATCCCAGATCTAATTCTGCACCTCTTTAACATCAACCCAAACACAAAACTGTCAGCACCTATTTTTGAAGATATTACCCCATCACTGGTGGAATGCTTGGATATTCAACTGCGTATTCTCATTACACCCCCTTCTTTTCACTTTAATTTTTTTCACCTGTTGCCCATCACAATCACTTGAAAGTTTCTCTGACAGTTGTCAGCACTAATGCAAACTTTCATTTTCTCCAAAAGGTAATTACAATTAATGAAGTACTTTCTTTTAGAGAAAATGAAGATGATATTCGTGGTTACAGATGCTTTTTGCCAAGTAAATAAACTAAATTATGGGGACAAATACAAAGATGTTGACAACTGTTTGGTCTGACTGAGAATAAATGCTTTTTAATGCTATGAAAAACAGTAGAGGCACAAAATATTTATGTGTGGAAGGAAATTACTGGACATGGACTGGGGATGAATTTCCATTTTGCTTGGATGTAAACTCTTGGATTCATATGGCTTTATCAGACCACCATCAGGCTCACAGCTATCATGGGAAAAGGACCCCTTACAATTCCATTTGCAGGTTTACAATAGTACAAGGTTGAGAGAAAGGATGGGGGAAGGGTTATACTAGGAAAATCATGTCAATGCTACTCACAACCCAGTTATAATAGCATTATAACTGGCTTTTCAATTTCCTTGCAATAGTATTCTCTGTGAAAAATATGTTTTATCAGTCTGGTGTATGAATTTGGGGTGATGATAGATTCCAGCCTGCTACCCCGGAACACGGAGTCCTTCACTGATCTGCAGAGAAGGTTCAGTACACCATAAATAGCAGCAGGGCAGCTGTCCTCATACTGCCTCACAAAATATGCTTTTACTTGGCATAGTGGGACTACTCCTAGCAGGGAGAAGAATTCGTTCAGGCTTCCTGGATCATTCAGCCTTTGGCCTGTCTGCTGGGATTGGCAACAAAGGGGCCAATTAGTGCCAACCACAGTGGTGTTTTCTTGTGGGAACTGGACTGAGACATCCTAATTCATTTCACCCAGCCACTGCATGGTGACAACCCTGAGTTACTTCCAGCAAAGGCTCTATAACCCATTGCCAAATCCCCAAGCGGTACACGCCAGCATCTCTGATCAGTGAAAGATCAGCAGTTACATTTTGATTATTCTGCGCTGTGTGTAGGAGATGTGTATACCGTGACAACCAAAATATCCTTGATGCTGCCCCGGACAGCATTGCCAGGATGACTGAGGGTAAGGAAATCTGTATTCTTTTTCTGTCTGGAGTGGAATCAGATAACTTGTCAGGTGTGCAGTATTTTGAAAAGTAATCTGTTACTGTAATCAGTTACTTTGGAAGATCCTGGGCAGAAAATGCTCAGCAAATTCATGCAGATACAGTTCCAATGTCAAATGGAACTGTGCTAAACACACCTAGGCACAGTGAGACCATGAGCTTTACATCCAAAGTGTGTTTTCCTTGGCGGGGATTAGAGTAGAGTTTTAGTTCTATTCTGACATTGTTCTGGGGTGTGATTAAGTAGCTAGCCTAGCTATTCCAGGGGGTTCTTGCTGAGCTGACATCCTCACAGGTGTATATTTTTGAAATCATAATAATGATTGTGTGGATTCTTTGTAATCAGACTATAGCTTAAATACTTCTCTCCGTTTTATATCCCTTTATGACCCTAATTGTAAATAAGTGAGACAGAGAACACCACTCACCCCTGCAAAATGGGAATAATTACCTGCCACCAAACAAATGCAAATTAGGAAATGGAAAGAACTAGCTTGCTGTGCTTCACAAAATAACTACCACAGGTGATTGATCACACTCAAAAAGTCAGAGGTCTTCATGGATTAGTTTACCCCTCTGATCTCCACCATGGGTACAGTATAGCACAGATTGACTATAGCCCGGGGAGGGCAACCATGTCAGATCCAAGAGAAGTGCAATAAATTACACTGTTTTTAAACTAAAGGTGGTGAGCAAGTTTGCCTAAGCTGATTTCAAGAGCAGCCATGTTTTTACTGTGATTATTTTTCTCCGCCCAAAGACTGGTGTTCATGCGGGTAGCTGTCCTCTCTTCTCATTTGATTCTAGGATTAATGATTCTTTTCTGAGATGGCATTGTTATCAGAGGCAGAGAGATGGGGATTACTAAACTACAATGTAAAATGTGTGATATCATCCCTTCTCACACTTCTCTGTGCTTGTATGTGCAGTATTCCGTGACCCTCACCCAGCAAAGAATGAGAGGAGAGGGGACTCCTTGAAAATGCAGAGAAATAATACTATCCGTGTTCTCCTCTGTCTAAGAAGATACTTTTTTGATCTTCCTGATGAGGATTAGGAATTTAAATATCTTCTGGTTGAGATGGAGACACATCGCTTTTCTGACCCCTGAACAGAGATAACAGCTTGCCTCGCATTCTCTGAAACAGTGTAGTTGTAGCCATGTCAGTCCCAGGATATTCGAGAGACATGGTGGGGGAGGTAATATCTTTCAACAGAAGTTGGTCCAATAAAAGATATTACCTCACCCACCTTCTCTCTCTAATTCTCTAAAATTGTTGCTGCTAAAATGTGCTCTGTAATGCTATTATTTTAGAGATAATGGCCTAATTAGAATTATATTATAGAGCAGTTAATTCATTCTGGGTAGGGTTGCAATGAACATCAGTAGAGGGGTGATGAATGGAATACACAACACAGGGACGAGGGGTAAATGCAAGGTTATGGAGACAGGATGTTGACTGTTTTTATGTCTATGGGTATGTTTGCACATCAATAAAAAACTGGCTGCCTCAGACCCCAGGTCAATTGACTTGTGAAGGGGGTGAGTCTCAGTGCCCAGGTTTCAGACCGAGCATCAACTGCACAATTTTTAGTCCCGGAGCCCAAATCCTGCAAGCCTGAGTCAACGGATCCAGGCTCTGAGACTCAGTGCTGCAGGTCTTTCACTGCAGGGTAGACATGCCCTATATAACAAGTATCAACCCATTTCACTTTGCAACAACTGCTGTCTTCCAAAATAAGTGAATTATTACCAAGAGCTTGGAGCCACTGACTAGGAATGAAAAAAAAGCAATTACATGAATGAGAAGTACTGGATCAGAAACATGCCACTGTCAAATATCTGGTGAGGGTTTCTTTTCCTACCTTTCCGTGGTCACAGTCCAGGAAGAGGTCAGTAAACATCTGTCGCCAAATGTCATGTCTTATTATATCTCGAAAGTCATCAGCACACTGGCAGAGGTGCTTCAGAAATTCCTGAAACATGTCACTTGTAAAGGTTTTGATGTGAGAATGGACATACTGTGGAAGAAAAGAAGAGGTAGAAATGTTTAATTTATTTTCCAATATTCCCTTTTTGTATATACTTTTTAAATTGTACTGCATATGGGGGACAGAGGCTGGGATACCTACTTGAAATCAAAACCAGTTTAACACCATATCTGCAGTTTAAGTACACTATCCATAAGAGTAATGCCAGATTTGGGGCATGGATGCTACAACTGTCCATTTCAGTCAGTATTGGGGCTCCACTGTGCTAGGCAGTGAACAAATACTTATTAAACGAGTCTGTCTCATTCCTGATCCAAAAGGTCACTTAGCTATGCTCACTGGCTCAGAGGCATTGGGTCAGAGTCATCCTTTATGTAATTCCATAGACTTAGACTCTCCAGTGATGAGTTTGACTCTGTATGTTCTTTCTATAGCATTTGGTATTCTTGACATTACTCCGGAGGTGGCATCTTGAGCAAGTGGCTTTTGCAGGACCTGCAGTGATTCAACTCTTTAATGCTACAAACATACTGCTGTCCAGGCCTTCAGAGCTGACGAGAATCATTCTGGATACCACTTGGAAAAAAAAAAACCCAAGCACCACCACTTGAAAACGACCCTGCTGTCACCTAAGTCCTCTGACACTGGGAATACTACTGAAACCTAGATTTATCTTAAGCCCTAGTCTTGGAGACACTTTAACACTCTGAATTTATAGCCATGTGGGTTTCATGAGCAAAAGCAATACTGTTCCAAAAATGTGGTCTACATAAATAATACTGGCTGTCAGAATAAAACAGAGTCTCCAAGTGTGGGCTGAATTATTGCAGCAGGTTACTGGAGTCAGCCACAGTGATGGGGAAACTACAAATGTTGCAGGGAATTTGTGAAATGTGGAGGTGTTTCACATTAATCACTTTCTTAGGGGATGAGAACTAGGAACTCGCATTCATGATCTTAGTAGACCCTGATTAACATTATCATCATCCTCTGTGATACAGCATTTTATGTTTGCTGAAAATGCTGTACAGGTACATTACTGCTGATTAACTGATATTATTTGTTACTATACTGGGTGGTTTAAAAATACATTGAAGCACCTGAGGAAGGGGCAGAGAACAGGGAGCCAATGGAGGAGGGTCTGTGCAGCAATGTGAGAGAGCTCTGTGTTTCACCAGAGAGAGAAGTTATAGAGGTGGGTTGGAGGAGGGAGCAGTGGACCTGTAATTACATTGATCCACTGGCTCTATCCCCTGTGGAGTAGGGGTGCATCTGCAATGGGGCTATTGCAACCCTCACGGCCTTGGGCTGATGGAATCTCCCTCTTAGTCAGACTGTCCCCTAGGGGGAAGATTTGGTCCATTATTAGAAAGAGAGGCTGTGTTATGTAAATGTCAGAGGAGGTCCTGTGCTTTATCATTTTGATAGCCCTACTCTGATAGGTCTGCACCTGTTTGTTCATTTCACAGGTCACAGGGAGTCAGTGAAGCAGGTGAGATAGGATGACCAGATGACTCAATTTTATAGGGACAGTCCAGATTTTAGGGTCTTTTTCTTATATAGGCTCCTATTACCCCTCAACCCCTGTCTCAGTTTTTCACACTTGCTGTCTGGTCACCCTGAGGTGAGACAGGCAGAGGGGAAAAGGTACAGGATCTTCTTTCTGAATCTCACTCTGATCTCAGCTACACAACACTACTCCAGTACAATTCCACTGACTTCCGTGGAGATGCTCCTGATTTACACGGATGTGAGATCATAACCAAATCTTATGGAGGAATTGGGGAGCATCCCCTAGAATTCAATTCACAGAGCATGGTGGTAAATTATGCATTTTGGGAAAAGGAACTCAGGTCATGTTGAACTGTCCATGAAGGGCTGAGTCCTGTCTGGTGCTAAGCATCCTTAACTCCCACTGACTTCTCTAAAGTTGGGTACCTAAAAATTAAGACACCCATAATTAGAATTCACTTTTGAAAATTTGGCCCTTAAAATCTCTGTGCCTCAATTTCCTCACCTTAGAATGAGGGAAAAAATGCTTATTTCAAAGGGAAATGTTGTGGCTTAATTAATGTTTATAAATTTTGAGATAGGTGGTATAGAAGACAAAAGTTGTGTTATTATAGACATAAATAAAATTTACTTTGAATAAAATATTGGCCTAAAATTTTTAAATATATTTTAAGTTTCCTTCTTGTTTAGGAGTGATGGTGAAGGCATGGAAGGGATAATAGTCACTAAAAGAAGCCATAGAGAGAATAAGAAGAGAGAGCCAACAGAAAAGTACTGTGAGTTCACCCCTACAACAAGTGCAACTCCTTAATACAAATGGGAGACTCATGAACAAGAGGAAGGTGAGATTACATATCTAAGAGTGCTGGGAGATAGGAACATGAAAGCCTCTGGGATTCTTTCTGCTACAGAGTCCATATCTCTTTCTCTCCCCTATCATGAAGTGAAAGGACACATTTTATTCCTGACCTGTGAGTCATGCTTCTCATAACACACCTTCCCAGGGGGCACTCATGGTTGCTAAATGCACTTTTTCACTCTCAGAGCTATTAATGGGTGGTGATAAGGCATCCTCTCCTTTGGGTGCCACGAGTCAAAGCCCATTTTAATGCTTAATTTCTCTGCCTTTTTAAGTTAGTGGTTCATTGGGACAGTGCTCGTCTAGTCTGTGTCACCTTAGGCCATTTCTGCACTTCCCCGGGATCAATGCTGCTGCGATCGATGCAGCAGGGGTCAGTGTAGTGGGTCTAGTGAAGACCCGCTAAATCGACGGCCAAGCGCTCTCTGGTCCACTCCGATACCACCGGAATGAGAGGAGTAAGGTAAGTTGATGGGAGAGTGTCTCCCGTCAATGCAGTGTGGTATAGACACCACAGTAAGTCAGCCTAAGCTATGTCGACTACAGCTATGTTATTCACGTAGCTGGAGTAGCATAACTAAGGTCAGCTTACCCCGGTAGTGTAGACCAGGCCTCAGACTAGTCAACATTAATGAGTTAGGGCCAGTCTACACTAGAAGCACTACACGCACAGCTGCGCCGTTGAAGCGTATCTGGTGCAGACCACCTATGCCAACAGGAGAGAGTTGTCCTATCGGCATAATAAATCCACCTCTGTGAGAAGCGGTAGCTATCCACACCAGTGCTTAGGTCGGGGTAATTTACGTTGCTCAGGGGGTGACTTATTCACACCCCTGAGCGACATAAGTTATACCAAAGTAAGTGGTAGTGTAGACCTGACCTAGTGTTTGTAAAGCACTCTGACAATGTAAAGTGCTATACAAGCGATAAACACAATTGTTGTTTATTTATTTCTAATAAAGCAGTTTCCACTTCCATCATCTGTCTCTCTCTACTTTAGGCTAGTAGTAAATACCACTAAAGACAATGGGTCAGATTCGGCCCACTGATGTGTGTCTGTGGCTGCTGTTAACCTCAGTGGAATCTGATGAAGCCACATGTAGATCTGAGAGCAGAATCTAGCCCTAAAGACCTCATTCAAAGCCCATTGAAGTAAATGGGAGTCTTACCCTTGACTTCAGAAAGCTTAGGATCAGGCCCTAAAGGTGATGAAGACCCTCCATTTCATAATGTAGGCCCACGATTTAACCTGTCTTATACATTGTAGGGGGGTGGGTCTTTGGGCTCTAAATACTTTTAAAATAAAAGAATCCCCCACCCTGTTCCTGAGGACACAATAATACAATGAACAAGAGCGACCCTTTTTACAGACTCAGAAACACCAATGTGTGAGGTCCCACCACTGACTCTATAACAGCCATTAAGTAACCCAGAGCTGCCTTGAGTTCAAAAAAGAAAACATAAGAAGAGCCATTTAATTTTCAGCTCCATTAACAATCAATACTTTCCAAATGTGAAAAGGTCCACATCAGTTTGGGGCCAGATCTTTCTCTTCGGTCTTCCTGAAGGATGATGCAAATGAATAATAAAAATAAACTTAAGATGAATATGGAGAGCGGGGAGGAGGAAATGTCCTGACAGCAAGGTCTATTCAGACTGTGGGCTAGTCTCCCAAGGGAATTGGTGAAAGCCACATCACTTTAATCGTATAAAACTGGACTGGAAAATATACTGCAGAAACAATCTTCCAGTGGCTGGAAATAAGACTAGCTAAGCTGACATTGTAGGACCTTTACATTTCTGATTTCTATTACTGTATGCCTCAATTGTGAGTTAAAACAAATGTTACACACAGTGCTGTTTAAAGCATTCTTCTGGACTGAATGTAATAAAAATTTATACAGAACTCATTCATGTATTGCAGAGATTATGGATTGACACACTTTTTTTTTAGTGACAAAAGGGATTCTCTGAGATTCCGTTATCTGCAATAGTTTCCTTAATCAAATGCAGTTACACTGAGGTTAAATTTTAAAATATATCTTTTCATGCTGAAAAAAGAAATCTTCAACCAATTATCACAAAAATGCATCTCTATGCAAAATACTAAATATGTGACTCTCCTGGGAGTGCAGAAGGCAAAAAAATCACACACTGTCGTTTGGGATTAGTCTCTGCACAGCTGCTTTATGCTCTGTTCTTTATTATCGTAACTGCACCTACGAGCACTGCTAAGTTAAGGGATGTCATCATTTCTAGTCTAAATGTTCTTTTTCACAGTTTATAGCCCAACCATTAAATCTAGCTTTACTGTAGGTCGTAGGTGGAACTTGATTGGTAAAGTCTCAGCTCAGAGAGTTTTTCCAGTAAATTTAGCTTTAAATGATTTGGTTGTTTTTAAGTTAACGTAACGAAGGGAAATGTGATAGAATGAAATCCTTAACTACATTCCTTGACTTTGGTGAGTTAAAGTCACATATGTGATGTTTCCTAACTATAGTTTTTGGTGTTATTTTTCCTTTATTTACTTGTAACTTGTTCCCTAGAGTGAATTTTTTTCTATTTTGGTAGATCCTAGAAATCTGAGCACAGTGGGATGGGGACAATCAGGCTAAGAGAGAGCACATATAATGGCAAGTCACCAAGTTATTTTGCCCATAGAGCGCTGTCCCAAAGCAGGCCTAAATGAAGAATCGACCATCTGGGCTGGTATTTTGTGATTCTATTGGTGCACTTGTTCAGCATTTATAATAATCATGCTCGGGTTTATGTAGCCCCTCTCATCTGAGCAAAATGAAGCCGTTTACCAACAATTTCTTAAGCCTCACAAGAAAGTCGTACTTATCCTCGCTTTACCAATAGGTAATGAGACACAGGTCTAAGGTACATTTTCAAAACTGACCCACAATTTTGGGTGTCAAATTTAAGACAAATTGACATTTTAGAAAGTATGGTCTTAAATGATGTGACCAAGGCCACAACACAAACCACTTTTGTCTTCTATTCTCTAACCATTAGATGACAGCACTTCCTATATATTCTGTTCACAATGATTTATAGGAATGGCTCAGGCAGATTAACACCACCATTAGTATCAGAGTTAATGTGGATGCACTGGAGTCTACGGTAATCCCCTTCACACACCTTGCTTTAAATTTATGCCATGGGGCAGTGACCCAGGCATACAATCAAACAATGTCTTGAGAGACTTTTGGTTGACTGAAGACACATTTAATTCTGATACACAAGGATATTGGGGAAATAAGAACTCAAATCATAACCATACATTTATATCCTGATTTTTAAAGTCTTAGTAGCATTTTCTTAAGATTACTTAAATCTTCTTTTCTCTTCACCTTCCTTTGGGAGTTGTAGGAATAGAACAAGTTTACAAAGACTTACTGGGACTGGAAAACTGGTCATTTACATGACTGTTACCAGAGCAGGTAGTGGTCACAAAAAACTGACATGCTGGCAGATGGAGCAAGAGGGATAGTGTAGTTATATGGTTGTTTCTTTCATTTGTTACAGCTTTGTCACTGTAACAGTTCAAAGACGCACTCATCATCATGCAGCTGACACATGTGCTTGCTGACATACACATGCACACACATGTTCAGGCCCACACGCTCACTCATACCACCCATACACGCTCCATCACCTTCACAAAATAGGAAACAGTCAGGGATGCTTCCTTGAATTAAACCACAACGTGCTGGGTTAGAAAAAACCCAAGGCACAGAGGGGTTGGGGGTAAGAGGAGGAGGAGGCAGGGCTGATACATTTGACCTTTTGAGATTATTTGTTTGCTGTGATAAATGAACTACTATCCTAGTTCCCCACAGATGAATGGGAGCAGCCTAACACTGCAGTCATCCTCACTAAATCCTTGTGTCCGATGGACAGCATGCCGGAAAGTCCTCTGCAACAGGAGCTTTTTGTGTAAGTTCCCTGCAAAAGCTACCGAACACTTCCCTTATGTTCTGTACGCTCCCTGGTGTGGATTTTAAACCAAAGCCACATGGTGGCAAAATATACTTTATGGGCAAAAATAGTAATGCGGTTCATCCCTGATTAGCCTTCTGTTGTATTGTACTTCGGTTAACAGAATTCCCAAATGAATAATAGCACTGTGGGAACCATACTAATTACATTAGAATGCTAGTTACATTGGGAGACAGTCTCCTGTGTGCTGTTGACGAAAAATCTGAATTCATGAGTGATTTGAAACACAGCTCCTTGCAGCATGGCAGAGGTGGTGTCTTCACGCACGCTAAGGAGGGGACCAGGGAGATGTTTTAACAACATGGCTTTTAAAATATCCCTGATAATTAATCCATAGAGGTGCACAGACAGTGACTCTGGAGGAAGCTAAACGTTCCACCCTACTGGAGTGATGGAGGGATCTACAAAATGAGGATGGGTATGTGGATGTGAGCAGATAATAATGATGACCTGGGAACATGGAGTGACCCAACATTCCCAGAGTCACAGCCTGGAGCTAGGGAGAAGGGGAAGGCCTCTCCTCTTCTGTTGTCACCACCCACCAGGGGAGGAAACACTCCTAAAAGGCATCAACAACAGGAATAGAATTCTGACTCAGGTGCAGTTATTTAGCTTCTCACCTCCCTAAACTCTTCCTCGTTCACTTTTTTCCCCAGTGTATCTATGGATTCCAGCTTCCTGTCGTAGATCTCTAATGGAGAAGGAGAGAAGATTAGACAGAAAATAGGCAGATGTATTTTTGCAGAATTGTATTTCTACCTAGGGCTACTCTGGCCTGTGGCTGGGAATGGCAGGGAATTGAAGCCCCTGTATATACCTTACATGTTCAGCTCTGCTTCCAAATCGGTAGTGTACTGCCTGGCTATAGAAATACAGGCTGGGTCTAATTCTTATATCTCTTTCTATTGCTGAGAAGCTGCAGTTCCCTTCTGAAAGGTAAGCAATACGGGCTGGTGCAGACAAGGATTTATGGCCAGATTAAAACATGACATAAATAGGTGTAAATCACAATGACTTCAATGGGAGTTACATCTGCTTATGCCTGGCTTGTGCTGTAATGAATGAGTGTAGTTCCTTTACATGTTGGGAACCAGTGGTCAGGTTCCTTGCAGCTGTGGCATGACTTTGGAATTACCAGCAATGCCTGGAGCTTCTGTATTCTGAAAACAAGACTTTTATTCTAGCGGCAATATGGAGATATTCCTGTTGACTTTACAACCTTCGCAGCCACCTTTTGGCCAGTTTCTGGGCCACAGTAGTGGAGCTGAGAAGAAATGCCAAGGATTTGCGTGGGAAATCTTGAAAGAAGAAATGTTCTCTCTATTGGGATTATTATTCTGTTATTCTTACTTCTACAATATGGTGAGTGAAACATCAAGAATAATGAGAACACTCTCAGTGGAACTTATATATTTCTTGCTTCCTTAAGACATCCAGAAGTTATACATTATCTTTATGAACATATCAAACATGACATAATGCTCACTTAGTGTACTGGACTCTGTTAAATGAAATACACTGAGAAACAGAGCAGGGCTGTGAGTAAAATACTGCCAATAGTGTCTAGAATGCCTGTAGAGTAACCATCTGGCCAGGAACTTCCTTCTTCCTTAGAGTACCAGGATCCCCAACAGTGCCACAATAGCACCTGAGGATTGAGTTTGCCATTCAGACAGCATGCTGCCAATGTAAGCTGAATACTCAGGGCAGTGATTACTATCATAAAAAGGGGTTGGGCAAAGCCAAGCTGTGGAGAAAGGCTATTTCCAGCGGAGGACTGCAATGGGCTTTCAAGTGTCCTACATAGCCTCACATCTTCCAGCAAAGACCAATTTGTTGTTACTGATGATCATAATGCCTCTATTTATCTTAAAGCTCTGACAACAGTCCTTACACTGCCTCTTCAACATTTCTAGCCCTATCTATTCAATTATCATTATTTAATTATCTCAAGCGTAAGCCATAAAGAGGATGAGAATTATGCAAATCGGTTCAGTGCTTAGTGCTCTGGTATGTGGGCCTTGTCTCATTGTGTGTCACTGTCCTTCCTTTCACTGGTTAGAGGAAATGCCCAGAGAAGATGAGCCTTGTCGCGCAATTCTCAGGCACATTTCAGGATTTGCCCTGGAAGGTAACAGCTCTGCCATGCTTTCATTTTTAAACCCCGTCCCCACCACGCACCCCACCCCAAAAAACCATGCCAAGTATGGTCCTAGCATGAAAGGAGAGAGGGCTGGGGGATCTTCAGATGATTTTCATGCACACATGGGGAGCAGGTTTGGCTAATGGGGGTGGAAGAGAAGAGGGACAAGCTACTTGCTTCTGTCAGAGTTTTATTACTTAGGAAGGGGTTCTGTGAGTCTGTTACTGGCAACTAGAGAGGCCCAGATCAACTTAGTCTAAAATTACTGGGCCAAATGCTGCACTCCTCCCCCATTTCCATGGGCATGGAGCGGAACTGGTGCAGGTCCAGTTCATCTGGGGGGAGCTGCAGGACAGAGAGGCCCTGGTGAGGAACTCTGCATGCCTTTTCACCCTGCAGAGCTCTGCAGCAAAGTGGAAGAGGGGCCTGGGATGGGGATGGACTTGGGGAGTCAGGAACATGACATGGAACCAAATAGATCTCTGTAGACACACAGGGCTGCAGCTACTACTATAGCCCATGGATTATAGGAATAGCTATAGCAAGGCTGCACATTTCCATCAAGAGACCCCACCACATGGGAGAGGATTCCTTGTTCCCCAGACCTTTTTAGATCCTCTATGCCAAGGACATTTACTCAGGCTTTGTGCTCTCATGTGGGTGGGGGGCCCACAAGCTGTGGTGTTATTTTTACATATGTTTATTTAAAAACACACACACACACAAAGACAACACAATGGTTCACCCTCTGCCCCTCCCCACTTGAAGCCTTGCAAGCGAGACTCGTGGCCAGTCCTAACAGATTCCATACCTACTTTCCTTTTGCTCCCATTCTGCACCAGAAGTCAGACCAAGGAAAATAAAACCAAGAGAACACTTGTGACCTTACCCGGCCCTACTCCCAAAGGAGTAGAAATGACATCCAGAAATGACCTCAGGGCACTCTGAACCTATAAATCAAAATAACAGTTAAAAGCCTGAGTCAGAGAAACACTCTTTGCTCATCTCCACTCCTCTTTAAACTCAAAGCAGCTCTAGTTTCACTCTCTCTCACCATGTCTGGACAGAAAAAGGGCACCAGCTTACCCTGCATTGACACTCTGGCCCAGGTTATCACCATTTGATTGTTATGAACAGATTTAAATACAGCAGCTCTATAGCAATTCCTTTCTCAGAAATGTCTTGCCATTTATTTTCTTCCTGCTTTGTTTTTGCCTAGGGCTCCTCAAATCTTTACAGCAACATAAGGATACACCAGTGCTGAGAATGGATGACTGCATCACAGACCACACCCAGAGCTCTGTGATCTGAAGAGGTCACCCTTCAAGTGTTTCTAGTAACTAAATGGGAATGTTATGCTAGACAATAGCAGGCTCACTGCAACAGTTCAGGAATTTTCCCATTAAACAAACATTACTTTAGCCCCCCTTCGGCCTCTCACCACTAACAGAAATTCAAGCCACATCTATGTTATGTGCCCTGTATAGCCTGTAAAGCTAGTGGGCCTCAGGGGAGTTTCACAGCAGGTAAATGATTTGCCATCTATGGAAGGTGTCTATACCAGCACCCTAGACTGGTCGGTCCATCATGATGGCTTTTAAGTCTCGTCTTCTCAAACAGTGAGTCAATAGTTTGGGGCAGAGGAGGACAATGGAATTAATGGTGCCCCTGAAAGGACGGGATGGGAGTAAGCCACCCAGTGTCTTCTGAGGTAGATTTTGAGTTGTGACCAGCTGCCACCAGGACACCCAAGGCTCAGAGATATAAACTATCTGCAGCACTTATCTGGATCCCATCACGGTAGTGCCTGTTCCCTACACAAGCATGGATTTATCCTCACAACCCTCCTGTGCAGCAGCCAGGGCTATTATCCCATTGGGCAGCTGGGGCGCAGAGAGGCTAAGTCACTTACCCAAGGTCACACAAAAAGTCTGAGGCAGAACAGGGACCTGAAGGCAGATCTTGTGGGTCCTAGGCTAGTGCCTAACCACTGGACCATCCTTCCTCTCCCTTCCTGCTATATAACATAGCAAACTCACTTCCACAGTAGCCTCCATTCTTCTCCTCCCGAGTGGAAACATAGCAGTGTTTCTATGAATATCTGCCCTAGTTACCAGTGTGAGTGGTAGCTTTCCACTGACATCCAATGTCCATTCTTTGAACTGCACTGCCAGGGCCTCCTTTCGCATCTCTGTCACCTGAGACTTGATTTTCTCCACCTGCTCTCTTTGCTCACGATTTTTCTTTACCTCAGACTTCATCCTGGCTAGCCTGTAAGGCATGGGCATATGGTTCAGAAAGTTATTGTCATAGGCTGAGCTAAGCTTGGTTTGACCTCTCCTGAAGAAGAGCAGGAAACGGAAGTAATTGCACACTGTAATTCCTGTACTTTCTAGTACATGAGGTCTTTTCCCCATTGAAATAGTTAATCTTTTGGGCAACAAGCTACCAGTCAAACTCTATATAAACACTCATAATCCATGTCTTCATGAGGCAGCTCTTGGAAGGTGAGAATGTTTGTCATGAAGTGGACGCTTCTGCTGAAGGCCAGTGTAATTAAGAATTTGAATACAGAGCTTAAGTATCGAGTACCTCACTATAGAGAGAGCCTTTTGTGGAAGGTGCGTGGAACTCTCTCTGAGCCCAGAGACAGTCAGACATTTAGCGACAAAATTATCCCTGCTGCAACTCTAGTTACTTGCAGAGTTACACAAAGGGTGGATTTTGCCCTTAATGAATGCACCTTTCTACGATGGTGCTAATCATTAATTATGGAGATGTTCTTCAATTTTCCTGCCGAACATTTTAGAAGGAGCTGAGGGGGTATAATTTTGCTTCACTTAATTTAACAACAAAATTGCATTACTATGCATTTGTCTCAGAGCCTATGTACCATTTAATGTAAGAATTGCACTGGCAATGAACTATGTTTAATGAATTTTCCAAAATACTATTGCACAATAAAATCCTCACTGCTTTAGGACAGGGATAATTTGCCTACCGTGCTTCTATTTTTTGTTGAACACAGACTTTGCAAGCCTGGACCAGAAGTGCCTCGCTTTCTTCTGGATTCTAGCTGTTTTCCTTCTCTAACCTATCAGAAGGGCATTTGCCAGTTCTCCATTTTGTACCCAGGATAAAAGGATTTTATTAAACTGATCATGTATAGATTTCTTTTTTTTATTTGTGAAATATAAGTAAAGTCTCCAGGAAAACAACACCATTAATGGCACTCATTATGCCTATAGCTACAGGATTACAGCTCAACTACGGGGAGGAGGGTCTCGAGTTTTTATTCCAATTTCAATGGATTGTTAAAGAGTCTTTGTCTCTGTATTGAGAGCTCCTAACTGTTCCTTTCACCCATGGACTGTGCATTCACTGAGCCAGATATTGCTCTCAGTTATACCAGTCTATAGCTTGCAGGAGTAAGTGGAGCTACTCCTATTTGTCTCTTGTCACTGAGAGCAAAGACTGGCCCCAGGACTGTAATTTGACCAAATGATTTCTCTTTTCTCCAAGATTGTTCTTTCACTTAAGGTGTGATGATAATCTGATACTATCCCTGACCTCTCACGATAGTTTAGGAAAAAGGCTTGCAATTATAAAACAATTGCATTTTAATTAATAAATAATAAGGCCTATTTAACATGTTATAACAACACACTGACTACAGTAATATTTATCACTAGGTCACTGTTAATTCATGGCCATTTATCATGAAGGCTTCTTCATCAATCACTCAGTTACCCAGTATGTGAGAGGCATATGAATGAATGCGAGAGAGTCTTGTGCAACTTAGACCTTCTGCAATACTTGTGATTTTACTTGGGCCTCAGCGGTTCACAGTCCTATTTTTAACAGGATTCTTGGAGGGGATTCCTGCAGCTCCAAATGGCACAGAGCTGTCTTTGTCTTGATCTGTTCCTTCATTTCCTTCTGAAGTGTTTTAACTCAGGATTATTTCTAATCTTGATAAAATGGTGAGATATGTGGATCAGATCCAACCTCAGAATGAGCAGCCAAATTAGGGAATTTACAAAAGGGCTTGCCCAACTACCACAAAAATGTTATTTCTCACTTCTCATAGCCTCTTAGGTTTTAAATATTTGCTGTCCACTGGCACCGCCCAATTAACGGCCAAATATTTTGAAGAGCTGAGTGAAAACTGTTGAGTCCTTCGCACCTCTCAGGACCAGGCCACATATGGCTAAGTTGTTAACTGCAAAGAGGTAAAGGTCTGAGCTGGCTTCTTATGCCTACATAACAGTAAGTGTACTAACATCTCTAATTACCAATATAACAAGGACAGAATGTGCCTCTGTTTTCTTTAATCTTTCCCTGGGGCCTTCACTGTGTCAATGAAAATCCCTGCTAAAATCTTTCCCCCATTTGACCTCACATCTAGTCTTTGCAACACCAGAAATTCTGGGGCTAGCTCATCTATGGATAAAATCATAAAAAACATCAGCTGACGATGGATCCAGCTTCTGAGATGATCTATCAACAATGTTTTTGCTTTCGCTTTGAGATGAAATGAAGGAAGACTGCTTGGACTGAGTCCCACTGTAAACCAGAACACTGCAAAGAGAACCCATCTTCACACCTGTTCTGGGACAATCTTGAGTATATTGGACTCGGGAAGGATTACCAGGCTGTGCAGAATAGAGGGATAATTAATATTATTGAGTAGATTTCTGCCACAAGATGAGCATGTAGACTTGTCTTGGTGTAAGTAATGCCCTGTGGTTTAGAGTATGTACTCGTTTATCAAGACCATGCAGACCTTGGTTATTACAAACCCTACAGAATGAAGCCAGTGTGTGAAGACTCACTGCTCAAGTGCAACACCATAAGGGAAACCTTGGCCCTGTTTAAGTCAATGGGAGTTTTGCCATTGACTTTGGTGGGGCCAGGACTTCACCCTATAACAAATGCCAGGTAGATGTACCTACAAGAAGAAATAAATATTAAGGCAAGGAAAAAGATTTCAGTTTGCAGATATCAACTTATAAATGACAACAGGGAAAAATTACATTAAAAATTCTTCAATAAGGGCTTTTAAATTCAAATGGCACTTGGCTTAAAAAAATTCACAAAATAAATGTGGAAACTGCCCTGCTCACTGCTAGGAAAAAGCCAGACTATGGGACTAACTGAAAGACAGCTACTTTGTGATGTGATTCAGATCCTGACACCTTGATACAATGGAACAGGGTGTTGGGAAACCTAATTCCCCTTTCTGGACTGCTTTACTAATGCTGCAAAGAGGAGATGTACCAGTTGCCAAATTAAATGGATCAAGAAAGTTCTCTCTATCTTAAAAATAGGAAATAAACATAGAAACATTTCAACTATCAGCCCCTCTTCAGGAATAATTAGCAAACAAAAAGCAGGATTAACTCCAATGTAAGAGTTGCCAAACTGCTTTGATGATAAATTTGGGAAGTGCCAAACACAAGGGACGGTACGTGCTATACATGCAGCGTGCTGCAATTTTTGTTTCTCTAGGCAGCTTGTTCCAGCTATCACCTGAAAGGGCATGTAAATGCACTCTCCTTCTGATGTCCTTGGGAGCAGGACAAAGATTGTCCCACTGTGGGAGTTTCCATCTGACTATAACAGTCCTGGGTAGATGCACCATGGTGGGAACACATTTGTAAGTAATGCATTTATAAGCAGAGATATCTTTAGGGTGACTCCCTGACCAAGAAGCATGTTTGGGAAGGAAGGAAGGGCCTGTTCTCCCGCATATGGATGCATGAATCAGCTGGATGCACTGGCATCCTTTGAACAAAACCAGACATTAATTTAGGTGTGAATTGGTTTAGATAAAAATGAATTTCTCCCACCTCACTCTCATGAACTCCCTGCCTCCCAACATGGTCACAGTTAAGGTGGGGATGGGAGAAGCCAGAGAAAGTTCAGCTAGGGTGGGTAAATTTTGGATAAGCAATGGAGGTGAAATCCTGGCCCTGCTGAAGCTAATGGCAAACTCCCATTGATTTCAATGGGGCTAGGATTTCACCCCTGAACTTTGGGCGCTTACATGAGCCATTCTGAGCTCCCCTTGCCATTCCTCTCCTAATTGGTTCTTTTACTTGGAAAGCCAGGGACACATGGGAAGTATTACGCACCAGTGCATGGTGGCAGCAAAAGTCGTAGTGCAGGTATGGAGTCCCCAGATTTAAGAACACCATACAAATCCTATGATCCTGCCAGACACAAAAATGGAAATCCTACAGTAAAACAAACACAAATCCCATGATACTTGCTGTTACTGCCATGGCTGTGTAAATCCCCTGGCACTGACAGCCATGGAGAGGCTAACTTCTATGACTCCTCATACAGATTTCCTGAGCATCAGCTCTCGGGACTCTTCCATATCTGTCGAACTAAGAACTTGACTCCCAAATTTTAAACTGGAATTACCACCCCAAAGCAAAGGTAAAGCATGAAATCATAAATCCCTTAATAAATGGCAAGCCAAAACGCAGAGCGCTTATGTACTTATCACCAGACTAGCTACATTTAAAGGCAGGTAAATAGAGTTAAGTGCACTTCATAAGAGTCATTTATCACTGCTTTAATTGTATCAGGTATAGGTTATGTATGTGCTTATGTACTACAACAGCATATGCATTAGAAATACGAGAGAGAGAGAGAGATTTAACCATATTCCTTTATTCATTTAATTACTGGGAACTTCCATTATCTTAGTTTAGAGTCTAGACAGGAGACATTTTATGTCAACTTCTTCTTTCCCTAATTCCTGACACCAGTTTTATGCAAATAGATGAGAGTACGCTACAAATCCAGTTATTCTACCAAAACAGACTCTGGAATAAAGTGATCGGGATGTTAATGAGTAGTTCTGACATTATTGCTACGCACTCTGGTGCTCACTTGCATATTTTTCTGAGCTGACAAATCAAGATAAATGTATTATTTATTAATGCAATGCAACTGAACTTTATAATCCCATCACGTTATGAGATGCTGTTGAAAAAAATACATTAATTAAATAACACTGGACCAAATCGTGCAGAGAAAACCAGCTCATCTGCTAAGTTAGGATGGGCAATAATGATCCAAAGAGAAGGGCTGATGGAAAGAGAGTCTAAAATGGCTGAAGGTGAACTGCTCTGAAACAAACATAGCTACAGAGGGATTATAGCAAACATTTTCCTGGAGGGATTGCCCAAGGAGAACCAAGACAGCCCTGCCCTTCGTCCAGTCAA
Organism: Chelonoidis abingdonii; assembly: GCF_003597395.2. Taxonomy (NCBI): domain Eukaryota; kingdom Metazoa; phylum Chordata; order Testudines; family Testudinidae; genus Chelonoidis; species Chelonoidis abingdonii. The sequence goes on from NC_133788.1 coordinate 22,321,623, forward strand.
GAGAAATCCTCAGGATGGCCATCAGAGGCAGCTTGGCTAATCTTATTTCCATTATCTTTGGAGGAGAAAAAGAGCCTCAGGAGTGTCAGGCCTATATTATTAACACTGGTGCTAAAAATGTCCAGAAAGGTCATATGGTGTCTTCATTCCACATGCACAGTGTCAAATCAAGCACTACACAGTAGGGCTACGGTACTGCCTTAAATATGCATAAGCCATTGCTTGGCTACATCTGCCATGTGCTGGGATTTCTCTTGCTTCCAAGATTCAAAGAAAGGGACAGCTGCTGGCCATGGCACAGAACTCCATGGGATTCATTTGGTGCTAGAGGATACACTTTTGCCATCCCAGATTACAGTCACGGTATCCAGTTAAGGAATGTACTGCTTTTTGTAAAATGCATACAGAGATACCATGAAAAGGGTATACTACAACCAAGCATAGTTTAAACTCACTCACCTGTTAAGTGCCGTATCAGGCACCTGAGTTTTCAACTCCTCCATGACACCTTTCATCCCTCTCTTGTAGGGATCTAGTTTTGCGGATATGTCAAACTGAGGGTTATGCCTCATCAGATATTCTCCTAGAAAATTAATGGGATCAAACTTGGGTAGATCTTGTTCTGTTTCAAGCACCTTCTTTCTTTCTACTTCCATTAACAATTTTTCTACTCCTGGGACTAATGTGGGTAAGAGTTTGTCGAGGAAATAGGCCCGGGTGTCCCTTGTCATCTTGTCTTCACTCAACCATTCCTTAGACAGCCAGTCCAGAGGTTCTTTCTTGTTTATCTTTTCTTCCTCTGCCTTACGTATGTGAATCTTTTCCACCTTTTTCCTTTGCAGATTCAGCGCCCTCTGTTGTACCTTCTCATAGAATGTCGCTTTCCATTGAGCATCCTTCCTGAGACCGGGCAGTGCAGCACTCTCCTGGCTTCTTCTTTTTTCTCTGATGGGCATGCTCTTAACACTAAGCTTGGGGAGTTTCAGTCCAGGAGTTTGGCCTTCATCTTCTGGCACAGCGGCCATAGTTACTGTGATACATGCAAAAGCAGATCAACGCTATGTCATTCTGAAAGACATGGCAGTATGATAGAAAATACCATGGAAAACAAGTCTATACAGTTAGAAAACAACCAGTAGATGTTTCTTTTACATTCCTTTTCTAATTCAGAAATTGTTACTTTGCACTTCTAAATAAATACAGCCCATTTCATCTGAGGAGCTGCAAATGCTTTACAAGCATTAATTAGTTATGCCTCACAATGCCCCTGAGAGATACTGGAGCTAAATATTTGTATTCCCTTTTATGGATGGGGAACTGAGCCACACAGAAGGGTTCTCAAGGTGACCCAGCCAGTCAAAGGCCGAGTTGGGAATAGACTCAAGCATGCTGTCTATCAGTTTCCCATTTTAACCACTAGACAACAATTCCCCCTAATTTGAATGTTTTCCTTTAGTTCCCCTTTCTTGTTTCCAACTTTTCTAATAATTCCCATGAAACCTGGGATACAGGAAGAGATCCGTGTACAGATGCCTGGGCCTGGGAGTTTTCCATGTAGCATCGACACACCTATTTTCTGCTATTCAGAACTGCCCATTTTGTCTCCATCTTTCCCATCCCCTTGGGGAGCAGTGAGGCCACTTGGCAGATAGAACACTTACTTTATTTCATTTTTTGCAAATGTTTGTCCTCTGCACATTTTCCAGCATGGAATGTTTCTCTCTGGGGTTGGGATCTGCTACCCCTGCTATGGGACAGGGAGCTCTGGGTTAGGAAGATGATGAGACATTAAACTGGACTCTGAGGCTGAAGAGTTGTCCAGCATTTCATTCTGTGGGTCACTTTGAAAGTGGGTTAAGCTAAACAGAGTGTTCACACATAGAGTTGTTCAGCAATAGCTATTGTGCTTTAAATTTACACCCCACCTTAATCTTTGTTAACTTTCAAAGGTGGACAAACCCTAATCTCAGAGACCTTATCTTCCTTCACTGTACCAAATTCCACATCTTGGTCTCTCATAATGTTCAGTATGTGGAGCACCAGGAAGGACTGTGTGGTGCTTGGATGGTGCATGAGCCACAGTTTGAAAGCTACTTCTGTAACCTTTCATACACACAGCTGTCATCTCCCTCTATGGTAGTTAGTTACACACAGGAAATGCAGGCAGAATCTGACCTTACTAGCCAATTCAGAGACCAAAACACCATCACCATCCTGCAAAACACCCCCCAGCCCGGGGTTAAACAACAAGAAGGATAATCTCAGCATCAGTAACATCCCTGAGACAGTTTGATCAAAGCAAGGTAATTCCAAGTTAAGGCTGAAACTCTGCCCTGAACTTGCACCATCCTGAAATATGGGCATCTTTTACAGGGGTTTCTGGCTGGTTACGGCCTTTCAGTAGCAATATCAGTAGCGCTGCTTTTGATATATTCTATTTTTCTATTTCCACTTCATTCCTAAATACCTGTAGCTGTTCTGAAGAGTTGAGCTTTTCAGGAAATGCACAAAAGTGATCTATGGCCACCTTGGCACTCTAGTGTAATTCCTAGCATGCTGACCCTCTGGTTCCTAGCCAAGGTTTGAGTCCAAATATTGCCTGAAATGGGTATGATAATCCCTAGTAGTAAATTTCTGGGTCGGCTTTCTGATGGGTCTGCTGGCACCCTCTAGTCATTTGTGCAGGGTGGTGATTATCTGCTTGGGGGGTTGGGGAGGATGGATTTATATGTCAGGATGCTTGCCTAGCCCAAGCAATGTGTTATAAAAATGAGAGCTGTCTTTCCCGTTAGCAAATATAACCTGTAAAGGAGCACAGATTTATACAGGCAAGAAAGGAACTTGTCAGCTCTATCAGATTGCCATTTGTTAGGTGAGTTTCTTTCAGTAAGAAGTAAAACCAAGCTCCTTTTGAACATTGATAAGACATAGGGGTGTTAACTCAATGTCCTGTCCAGATTCTAAATTAAGTAGTTATGTTGTGCCTACATAAACTACCATTGCACTTTCAGCTGGTTATGGTATTTTTCTTCATTATAGTGTTGGGCAGTGTTTCTGTGTACTGTTGAAACAGTTGCTGCATTCCACTCTAAAGGTAACCGCATTTCAGTGATAACTGACGAGATCCCTACATATCCCACATTTACCTCACAGGGTGATTGTGAGAATTAATTAATGTTTGTAAGGCGCCTTTACATTGAGTGAAAGACACTACAGAAATGCAAATAATCAATGGGTTTGACTCTCTGTTCCATTAAGCCAGTTTTACACTTGTGATACAGCATGGCCAGAGGGCAGCATAAGAGTGTTAGCAGGGGGCCTTATTCCCTGCCAAGGGAGGAAGGTTTCTTAGGTTTTACTAGAACAGCTGTGGCCAATTAGGCACCTGACTCCAATAGAGCACCTGAATCCAGTGATGGGATATAAACCCCTGCTTCAGTCAGACAGGGGTGGTAGTTGAAGGAGAAAGTTGGATTGGAGCAGAGTGCGAGAGAAGAGAGAGTTTGTCCAGAGAGAAATAGAAGGTTTGGAGGAGTGCTGCGGTGGTTTGGGAAGCCCAACAGAAACCCTAGGTAAGGGGCACCAGGCTTGTATAGAAGAGAGGCGAGAAGCCCTTCACAAGCTGACGGTATGAGAGGAAGTAACCCAGGGGAAGGAACCGTTAGTCAAGTGGTTCACCAACACCCAGGGCCCTGGGTTGGGACCTGGAGTAGAAGGCGGGCCAGGTCCTCCCTCTCCACTCCCCTCCTCCCAGGACACTAGCGGAGTGATTAAGAACTGGTTCAGAGGCAAGCAATATCGCCCTGAACCTACCCCAGAGAAGAGAAAGCGCGAGACCCAGAGAACAATACCGGCAATTTGCCACACACTGGTATAACTCCAAAACTGGGGTGAGGAACCAGGGAACCAGAAGCATTAGCAAACTAGGAGAAGGCGGAACATGAGAACAGTAAATGATTATTACAATATTAGCAACATTCAGCCCAAAAGTGTCAGGCTCATACTCCAAACCTTGCATCTGTCAAGAGTTACAGGGGCAAATTCTCAGTTAATGTGAATTACCATAGCTTCATTGACATCAATGCAACTATGCTGATGTGCACCAGCAGAGAATCTGGCCCATAGTTCACACATCTTTCAAATGCTTAGACTATCTCCAAGTACAATCTGTCCTGGTGGTAATGAGCATAATGTACAAAGACAAGCTAGTTTTGAACACCAATAAAACTCAAATTGATATAAAGTCTCTTCATACTGTTCAAATTGAAGGCGAGACAATCATAGGATACCATTTTCCTGGCTCCTTTTCTGTGCACCAAACATTTGTGCTCAATAGCCACACACACATACAATTTTATTACCTCTCTGCAGTCAGGATACTGTCACTAAGATAAAAATCCGCTCATAATCAAGATAGGTTTCACTAGGGAGCTATTTAATTATTTATTTAATGTAAAAAATGTTGCAGTGACTATTTGGGGAATGTCTGACTTATTGAAGTGCTTTCAAAAGAAGAGGCCAGTCTGGGAATTTGTTTAGTCCTGCCGTTGCCCAAAAGGAATTGTCTTTCCCCAAAGAGCTTCAGAAGGAGTTTTATCTGATTCGTCACAATGGCCCAACACCTCCAGTGTATTTAGGCATCGACGTACCTTTGAGGATTGATGCCATTGTGCCTAACATATTTGGAGTTTTTTTTCTTTAAGTCTTGGTTTAAATCAACCTTTAAAAGGACTGTAATTTTGCTTCCTGGAATTCAACTGAAGAACTGTTTTTCTTACCTTCTGGGCAGGTACCAAACCAGAAATGTCTCTTCCTGCTTGCAGAGAGGCATTGCAGATGAATGAGAATTTAATATACACCCATCAGTTCCTAGCCATTAGAAAACTTCCAAGTGAATTAGGGATTTCTCAATCCTGCTGTGGAGCTAGGCTGTGAGTTTTACTCCTGGGTGTGTGTTTGAGGTTGCTGAGCAAGAAATCCAAAGGTTGCTATGTCTCACCTACTACTCAGAACTGCAGTAGATTGTCTTCTGCCTTTGGCAGTTCAGTATAAATTCTTCCTTAGATCATTGTGTCATATGACTGAGGGAAAAAACTGTCTAAGGAATGGCAACATACATAGCACTAAATTGCAGTGGTGCCCAAGAGAATATCCATCAGTGCCTAGAGACAGCAGGCTGGCCTTCAGACTCAGGGATCATGAATTCCAGCACTGCCTCATTCACTAGGGACAGAAATGGAGAGTTTTTAGATTGAGCTGAGGATTGTACCAAACACATGTGAGTATCTGAGAGCATAAACAGAAATGAATTACAGGCCAAACTGAAAAACACATTACTGGGTTCTTCTTTTCATTAAGAATCAAGAAATTTTGGAGTGGCCTGCGGAGTAAGCCAGATGCAGTAAACAGAAGGGGGTCTTTAAATATGCTGTTCTTTAAGAACAGATTTAGGCTGGAACCTGCATGATGCAGATCTATCATTATTTCTCTTGTGTATAATGGAGAACCCGTTCCACAGAATGAAAAGGAGGAGGGAAAGAAAAGTGGTCTGCATGAGACTAATTCTGTTCTCATTCACCCTGGTGTAAACAGAGAGGCACACCAGTGGTTTCAACAGAATTACACTGGCGTAATTGAGAGCAGAATTTCTCCCAATGTCTTTATTGTTTGAATTACAAACTAGCACTTCTGGAATGGCAAACTTTTCCAGTAAATTGTATTTATTTTATGCTATTCTTTCTGCAATGTCTCTATACTTTTTGCTTTTTAAGATGCATGACCATATGGATTGACCCATCTCCACTTGCACAAGAACTCTGGACTATGACTTCTATGTGCTACTTATCTTTGGGACTACTGCACTGTACTCTATCCTGCAGTACAGGCTTATGATTGTTCATTTCATGGGATATCAGAGACTGTCATAAAACATGAACCTTGTCAACTTTAATCTACTAAAACAAAGGTTGAAAATATTATTGTTTTCCAAAATCTGGTGCATTATTTGTTTGAACAGTGTAACAGGGTTTAGCAGGGCCCTCTTTGTTACCGCCTCTGCTCTCCTCCAAAAAACACTCAGACTCTCAGGTTCAGCAATCACCAGTGCAGTTTATTTACAGCATTCAATGCCACCACCTTCTCCCCATCCGCAGCTTGGAGGTTTCAGCCTTAAGGGCATCACAGTCACTGCAGCCAGGAGGGAAGAGCTTGCACTCTCCTTCCCCTCTCTGGCTTCCCCCTGCTTCTTTCCTCTGGGCCTGTCTATAACCCCAGGCTAATTAGGCTGGCAGCTGTTTCCCCTTCGCCAATCAGGCACAGGTTTCTCTAGCCAGCTCCAATTTACTTTCCTTAATTGGAGCCGGCGTGACAGAGGACTGGCTCAGGAGTCCCAACCCAGCACTCCATCACAACCAATATTGTCCATCTAATTCAGGAACAATTGAGTACTAATTCCAGACCTGGCTCACTCTATCACTCTGGGAAAGTCACTTAACCTTTTTGCCTCAGTTTTCCACAGGGGGACATGAGCATTAATATATCTGTAAAGTCCCCTGAAGATGAAAAGAACTACAGGTAAAATTCACCGTGTGCAGAGGTCTATCCAAGGTCACAACACCACTTACATCCCACTTAAATTCTTGAAATAAAATTTGTTCCAAAGAGCTGAACTGGAGCTTAAATGGTGCATAAGCCTCATGTGGGTCCTCTACAGAGGGATAAAATTAACTCAGCAGTGAGTATAATTATAAACTGGTGGTGGCTGCAAATCTTAATGGGGAAATATCACTTTAAATACATAGTTGAATTTATGTCCGCATGCAGGCACCAGCATAGGCGCCAAATCCATAGATGCTGGGGTGCTGGAGCACCCATGGAGAAAAATTAGCGGGTGCTCTGCACCCACTGGCAGCCAAGCTCCACCCGCCCCCACCCCCTCCTTGCCTCCTCCTCCCCTAAGCATGCTGCATCCCTACTCCTCCCCCTCCCAGCGCTTCCCACCCACTGCCTAACAGCTGTTTGGCAGCACTTAGGACTTTCCGGGAGGGAGAGGGAGGAGTGGGGATGCAGCACACTTCGGGGAGAAGGTGGTAAAGAGGCAGGGTAGGGGCGCGGATTTGGGGGAAGGGGTAGAATGGGGGGGGGTGAAGGTGGGGCAGGGATGGGGTCAGGGGGGTCGAGCACCTATGGGGCATAGGGGAAGTTGGCGCCTATGGGCACCAGGGAATTTTCTTGCAGCCACAGCCTCCTGGGTGGCGAGGGGGAGGGAAGCAGCGGCTCCCTACCCCAGGGTTACCAGCAGTGGTTGGGTCCTGCCCACCTGTGGAGACACACAAGCAGGCAGCCAGTAAGTTCCCCACCTTCCCAGGGCTGGTGGGGTCAGGCTTCAGCCCTCGGGTGGCGGATGACAGGCTCCAGCCATAGGGCTTCAGGCTCTGTTCCCCAGTTGTATGGTAGTAAGCTGGGCCCCAAGGTCACTCCCCCACTCCAGTGCCTCTGGCCCCTGCTGCCTCCATATCCACCTCCCCACCCAGGGCTTAATTTGTCCCCAGGCTTGCCGGGGCTGAGTAAGTCTGCTGGGAAAAGTGATATTTGTACATTTGTTAATACCACTTTTCATAGCAGACTTAGCAACTAGCACATCTTAAAAAAAAAAAACAAAAAAAAAAAGCAGAAGACATAAGAAAAAAGACAAGAACGTACAAAGCACCTTATTTGTGTTTCTATTCTGTTTAGGCCCAGTAAAGAATAGAGACAACTGTACATCATTTTTATTATTGAGTCTGGAAAAAAAATCCTACATAAATTACAATGATTTGGACATGTATATGTGCATATTTATTTGTTTTTCCTAAAGTTAATTAAGTATTTTAGGAAAAAATGTCAGAGCATTTGCTGGTGGCTGCACTGTGAGGCCACCAAAAAAATTGTTCTGAGAACCCCTGGGGCCCAGGTACCTAACCTAGTGTTGTAGCTGTCACAGGGTTTGCTGCCCCCTTTAAGGTAGTCTGGGCCCAGGCTATCCATGACAAGCTATTTTAAGGGGAACAAGTATTTCTAGGCAGTTAACTGAATAACAAGCACCTTGGCCTGACAAAAGGCCATCTGGGCTCAGTTGTAGAAAAGTCCTCAGAGAGAGAAGCTCCCGGAGACCACAGATCCCAATGGCAAGGGCTATGCAAGACCTGAGCCAAAAGGAAAGACTTTATTTCAAGTGTATTTGTATTTAATGAAGTAGAACCACAGGAGGGGAATTTTGTCTTACAACTTTTGGACTGTGTATAGTTCTTAAGAGGCTCAGAGAGAAGGGAAACTGAGGCAGGAAGTTCTGCAGTGCCACACTAGGTCAGCAGGGGGTGCTACAGAGTAGGCATAGCCTTGAGACAGTATCCTGAGATGTTTTATTTTCCTCTGTGTGCTCCTATAAATACTCTTTCAAAGGTCTGCATGGTTGTAATTTAGGCCTTTGGCCATCTTTCTGCATATTTCATATCCTTCTATATAAACGATATGCTCCTGAATACACTCAAATATCCATTTGTCCAGCTAAGGCACCCTTCTGTCCTCACTATACTACTAACTTCATTTTAGTATATAGCTTTTGTTTTCAGGCAGGGAGCATGAAACAAAAATCATCTAAATCAGCTTTCATGGGGAAAATACACCGAAATGAATTGTAATTTTTTTTTTACTATTATAATTAGCAAAACCGATGACTAGGGAATAGACACTTATTTCAGTGTATTTGCAAAATGTGTTGAAATAAACCCTAGGTTACTGTAATAAAATGCATCTGAAGCTTTGAGCGTGGAATTGTTAGAATAATCTAAAATGTGGCTTTAAAATGGATTCTAATTCTATTCACTTCAAATCAGGTTCTGCATGATTAATTCCTGTTTGTCTTTTCATTCCTTGGTGTACCTGATGTTTCTCTTTTGGAATTCAATGTTGTTGTTGTTGTGGTCAATCTATAAATCTTTCTAAAAACGGAAACTATCAATTGTAAAAATACTCTAATTTTCCTCAAAGCTGCTGTTAAACCACCAAATGAGAACAAGCGGGGGGTGGGGGGGGAGGGGAATGGCAAGAGTGATCTAAATGGCTCTATTTTTATTTCTCTGAAATTTAAATACTGTGGGCTGTAGCAAAACAGTAATCACACCCTATTTAACTTGGATGTTATATCTTAATGTTTCCTCAAAGCAAAGCATATCCTTCTGCCATCAAATACTTGTGCTATGCTGTTGTCAAAATAACGTGCTGAATATGTCATCACAGATGTTTTGCTGGGAAATTTTTATTATATGGTGTATTTGGTTTTGTACACAAGATAAAGTCTGGGGGCATTCTGTGCCCTTTACACTTCATAGCAGGACTATGCTATAATTGCTGATGTTTGGTAATATTGAAAATAAAATAAAAGGTGTGTCAGCAAGGGAACTATTTTCATATTTACTGAAGACAAAAATAATTCATCGTTTGCATGTCTTAAAAGATCTCTGGGGCAAGTCCTCCTGAGCACGGTACCCACAGCAACTTGCAGGATATGGGCACAAACTTATGATCCCTGTTTTATATAAACCACTGACTGTCATTATCACAGACTCCATTCTAATTCTTCCTTTAAATCAGAATACATTTGCTTTATAGCTTCCTCCTTTACACTTAAATTTTGCTGTTAAAAACTACTCCACATGCAAATTATAGGTTTCTAATGGCCTTCAGTCACCTGGATCTCTGTGGTTATTTTAGTTATTAGATCTTTAGCTGACTATAGAAAACAACTTGGTTATTTACTTGTTAGGAATGACTTTTTACAAGTGTTTGCCGTTTAAATATTCCTGGAAGTGCCAATGAATATGTGAAAGTCAGAGAACTGTCTCTTGGTAGGCCAATTCAGATAAGCATTTCTCTAATTACTTCTGGAGGGAAATCCCAGGACTTCCACTTTTCGAAATCTATTCAAAATGAAACCCCAGTGCCATCTGAGAGGATCGCCCCAAGGCATTGGGAACTCCTAACCTGCACACTGTTTACTATAGAATTGTACTACAGAGATATGCAAATTGAGAGTAGGTGTGAAATCCACCAGTGCTCACCCCCATTCCTGCAGGAAACCATCCATTGGAATTAATCAATACACCAAGCACAATACTTCACACAGAAAGGTAAAAAACAAGATCCTTGTCATAAGTTATGGGGTAAAAATCCTTCCCATCTTCAAATGTGAGGTCTCCTCCTGCTTCCATTGAAGATAATGGCAAAAATCTCATGGGAACATGGACCATGAGTTGACTATCAGTTCAACACTGTGCCTGTGAAAGCATCTCCGTTTCTGCTAAGCTTCTCTGTCGTCTCTATAACCAAATGCCAGGGAACACATAACATCTGATCCTACACTTCTTGTGTGCCCAAAGCTCCTGCAATAGGAGGTTTGGGTGTACAAGGAATGCAGGATTGCTCCCATGTTTGTGCTTTTACCATGCCTCAAATTTTCTGTTTCTCAGCTTCCAAGCACACAATACAGTTATTGCTCATTATAAGGCACATTTCTCATTTCAGACCGAAGTATAACTTAATTTCACAGACCTGAACTCCAATCTCTTAGATTATAGTACATGGTTTAAATTGGAAGAGATGAATCAGGAAAATATTAAAGAATTCCCCACACTTCCTATTTTCCCTGTGTCCCTTGGATGGGATCCAGCGGTCTGATCTCTCTTTTCCCTGATTTTATCCTTACCCCTATGAAACCCTGGGATAAATAAATAAATAAAATTCCAGGCACGCTAGAGGCCTAATCCTGAACTCCTTGCTAAAGGACTAATCCTGCATTGAGCTCTGTGTAGTGATCTGCATTGCAGAATCAGTGTCCAAGGCAAAACCCCTAATGCAGTCAATGTGAAGTGCAACATTAGTCCCTGAAACTTAGATGAAAAATCTGAACTGAACATTTTTATTTGCATTCAAATATTAAAGAAATTTAAACAGATTGTTTTTTACCTTAGGGACTGGTCCACACTGCCCAGTGATTTCTGTTTCACTGAAACAATCCAAAGAATATACATTATGCAAATATAAAATACAATTTAAAAAATGCAGATGCTGAAGATACATACAACATTATGTATGATCTAAAGTTATTAAAAACAAAACTGTATCCCACTCTGCCCAATTAAATTGTGTTTATCTACGACATTTTAATATGTAATTTTGTAGTTAGTACATGCTGCAGTGGTTTGCTGAATTGGGACCACAGTGATGAATTGGAGCCACAGTGCTTACTAGCAAAGCTAGAGAAGAAGGCCTTGTGGTTAAGACCCAAAAGCCACAATCCCACAATTGAGGAAGAAGGCTGTGCTGATTTTTAAAAATTACATAGTTTAGAGGGGAAGTGAAGGCAGTTATAAAAATAAAAAATAATATATAACACGAGGAATGGGAAATTAAATAGTAATGAATATAAATCAGAAGTTATGAATTATAGACCTTTGATAAGGGAAGCAAAGAGACACAAGGAGAAATCTTTGGCCAGCAGAGTTAAGGACCATTAGAAAGTGATTTTCAATATATTAGGAATAAAAAGAATCCTGATCAGGGCCAGGTTTATGAACTGCGGGGACCGATTTGAATATCTGGCGGTGGTCCAGGGTTTCTGCAGCACTTTGGCAGAGGGGAGTCCACTCCGGGTCTTCTGTGGCACCAAAGGACCTCCCGGCACCAAAATGACACCAAAGACCTGGAGCAGACTGCCCCCCACCCCCGCTGCCGAAATGCCACCGAAGACCCAGACTGCCCCCCCGAGGATGCCGGGTGAGTTAAAAAAAAAATTAAAAATTAAAAAGGCGCCTAAGGCGTGGGGCCCTCTTAGGCACGGGCGTGGGGCCCTCTTAGGCACAGGGCCGAATTCCCGGGAATTGGGGGAATCAGCCTAAAGCCGACCCTGATCCTGACAATGGTATTTTTCCACTACCAAGTGGAAACGGTAAAATTATCAATAATAATGTAGAATAGGCAGAAGTGTTCAATAAATATTTCTGTTCTGTATTTGGGGGGGAAAAGATGATAGTGTTATTTATATAGTGTTAACCTTCTTTCCGTTCCACTAATGTCTCAGGAGAGTGTTAATGAGAAACTATTAAAGTTACACATTTTTAAATCAGCAGGTCCAGATAACTTGCACCCAAGTGTTTTAAAAGAGCTGGCTGAGGAGCTCACCGGACCATTAATGTTGATTTCACTAAATCTTAGCATACTGGAGAACTTCCAAAAGACTGGAAGAAAGTTAATGTTGTGCCAATTTTTAAAAAGTGTAAATAGGATGATCTGGGTAATTGTAGGCCTGTCCCCCTGTCATTGATCCTGGGGAAGATAATGGAACAGATGATATGGGACTCGATTAATAAAGAATTAAAAGGGTAATGTAATTAATGCCAATCAACATGGATTTATGGAAAATAGATCTTGTCAAACTAACTTGATTTTTTTTATGAGACGGTTATGCTGACTTTATGTTAGTACGTGCTATGCCCAAGAGCAAATGTTTAATGATCAAGCCACTGAAAGCATTTTTAAATGAGATTTCTTCTGCACTTAAGTTCTCCAATGTCAAATGTTTTAAAAGGCCCAATCCAGCAATCCTACACAAATCCAGAGGGTTGTAACTTTTTTTTTATTAAAAGATTAAAATAAAAAAAAGGTAATGAGTCTGTTACAGGGTCTGTAATAATCTTAATTTTTTTTTAAAGGACATAATAATGACTTCCACTTACTTTACATGTGAAATAATTGTTTGTAAATACTTATTTTTGCCATAGATGAAACCTCTTAAAATTCCTTTGATCATGAACTTCTCATATTACTTAAGGACAATTTTTTTACACTTAAGCAGCTATGTCAGAGTCATGGTAACACATGGGAAAATTTTAATAAGGAAGCGAAGGGAATGCTCTGGACTGGAAAAAAGCAATCTAGTTACAAAAGTATCAGAGGGGTAGCTGTGTTAGTCTGGATCTGTAAAAGCAGCAGAGAATCCTGTGGCACCTTATAGACTAACAGACGTTTTGGAGCATGAGCTTTCGTGGGTTAATACCCACTTTGTCAGATGCATGGGACACCCACGAAAACTCATGCTCCAAAATGTCTGTTAGTCTATAAGGTGCCACAAGATTCTCTGCTGCTTTTACCAGTTACAAAACTAGATCACATAGAGGATCACAAGACAAAAGGAGTATACTTTTCTATCTCTTCAAATGCAAGTGAAACCAGAAATAAGAGATTAAGTTTGTACTGATCTCCTGAACAACCATATCTATATTCTATCCTTGCTTATACAAAGTGCAGTACACTGCTGAAAATAAAAGCTGACTAATAGAAGTGGTGAAGGCACCCAAAGGATCAAAGCTGGAGACTGTCATAAAAAGCTTGTCATAGTATATGATCATCCAAAACATAAATATATAAAAAAGTAAAAGTAAAAACACCCTCTGGCTGGGAAGCTATGGAATATTTAGAGCCAGGGGGAGGATAGCTTATAAAGGGGCTGGAGGTAATTTTCCTGACATCTCCACTATAAATCACATAGCAGTGCTAACATGCTTTCCATAAAAACTATGTTTCAAAATAAGAATCTGAGGGTTGTCATAAGCAGTTCAATGACCCTTTCTTTATGTACAGTATGCAGTGTTGTTATAGACACATTGGTCCCAGGATATCAGAGAGACAGAAGTTAGTCCGATAAGATAGCTCACCCACCCTTGTTTCTTTAGTTGCTTTATGCATGTTTCTTTGCTTATTCTCCCCTTCTAATCTAATTCCCCAAACCGGTGATGTTTTGTGGATTCCGTATGTTCAAAGTTCTCACTTTCTGCATAACCCTGAGTGAACCATTCCCGCAAAAATCACTTTCTAAGCTCAGGTTTATTTTAACGAGTCTGTTTTTCATCCTCCTTCATCCACTAGGAGGCAAACGCTCATTAGTGAGCTTAACTTTTGTCCCGTGCTAAAGGATAACTGCCGTACAATTTGCAGAGCCTGCCTGATAATTATTTTGACTGCAGGGCATTGGGGGATAGACCAAAGAGCTAGCACCGAGGGCTTTTCTTGTGCTTTGATGTAAAGGGTCGAAAGCTTCCGTGACACTTCTGGCAGCTTGAAGGAGGAGATGAGAGTGAAATACACCGAGTGCCGAAGAGGAATGGATGGGTTAATGCAAGCTGGTGGAGAAGAAGAGTGCTTGCTTCCTGTTTAAAATGTATTATGGTCTCTGCTAATCACATTTAATGTTCTCATTAGATGCCTACAAAAGGCCGATTCTTCATCCCATTAACTTCAATGGCAAAACTCCCACTAATGGCACACAGACATGACCCAAATGGCTGAATCCTCAGAACAAATAGGTTTTGCTCAAGCTGTTAACATAACAGTATTGCTGCCCACCTCTCACCCCCCACCCCGGTCCCCACCCCTGCTCCCAGACTTCCACACTTAGAATTCTGGGGGGCATTTTATGGCTTAAATTTGTGTGCGCACATCACAGACCCATCACTTTCTAGGTATCTGGGCCTCTGGATTTAGTCAGTGACTCTCCCAGAGAATCCCAAAAGGGGAATGGATGCTGTTTTCTTTAGAGGATGGCTGGACTATCGGGGAATTACAAATATATCATCTGTGTTGCCAACTCTAGTGATTTTATCATGAGTGTCACAGGAAATTTTTCTTAAAGCCCCAGCTCCTGGATCCATGAGATTCCACCTTGGTTTTCATTTTTCCCCTCAAAAAAGAACAAGAAACAGCAGAAACGTGATCTCAGTGCTCCCTAAAGAGTCAAAAACCAGAAGGTAAACAAAAATCACCCTGCAGTTATTAATTATTATTTAAATCTCATGATTTTGGAGGCATAATTTTTGAACACTTGAGGGTCTGTGCCATAGTGATGCGCCCTGCTGGGTTCCTCCTGGGAATCCTTTCCAACAGGGGAAGGGAAGGGCCGAGCCCCGAAGAGCCCCGTCCTGTGCCCGTTTCCCAAAGGGAGTGGAGCAGACAGGGGCCCTGCAGCAGCCCCAGAAGCTAGGGGTCGGCAGAGCAGGGGTTAACGGCTGCCGCAACAGGGCGGGGGCGTGGCTGCGCTGACAGGTGGCGCATGCGCGTTGGCGCCTTATTGTGCCCGGCCGGCCCAGCCCCGCCGCGCCTCGCTCACTCGGCGAGGGGCCGTTGGTGAGTGCTGAGCTGCTGCCCCCGGCGCTCACCGCGGCGCTGCCGCCGCCTCCCTCCCCACCCGCCCGGCTGCGGGGCCCCGCCATGGAGTAAGGCCCCCTCCCGCGGCCGGACGGGCCCCCCCGCCGCGCCTCGATGGCTCTGGTAACGGTGCAGCGCTCGCCTACCCCCAGCGCCACCTCCAGCCCCTGCGCCTCGGTGAGTCTCCTCGTCCGGCCGCCGCCCGCCCGCTCGCTCGCTGGCTGAGGCGGAGGGGAAGGCAGTTGGCTGCCACATAGGGTCCGGCCGGTGTTTGTACGCATGCGCGCCCCGTGCCGCTGCCCCCTCCCCTCTCTTCTGCCGGGCCTGACAGCTGAGCGCGCGCAGGGCAGCCCCAGGGATGCTGCAGGCTCTGCACAGGCTCTGAGCCTGGGTGGGGACCCCTCCCGGGCAGGGGCTAAACAGGATCGCTCTCGCCTTTTCTCCGCCCTCCCCCCTGCCTTTTGCAAAAATGTCATGATAGCTTCTGTAGCGTGCTTGCAAAACGCGTCAGGGAATCCGTGTCTGGGTCCCTTCCATACCACTCCCCATGTGCTTCTGGCCCATCTGTGTCGCTTGGCTGCAGATTGACTGGGGAAGGGGGTTCTCTCCTTGGCCATTTCTCTAGACGGTGTGGGTTTCTGTCTGGTGGCTGTTGGCTTTTAATTTATTGAAAGCAAGCTGATCAGGTCAGGTGAGTCTGAAAAATATGAGTATCATGGATGCAATGTTTTACCCAACTTCAGATGTAAAATGCTTGCAAGGAAATAAAGCTTCAGTGAAAACAATTTGTTTCTGGGTTTAAACACTGCCCTGTAATGTTGTCACTCAACACAGCTCAGGGTGTAAAGGAGATGAATGAGAACCTCCAGAAAGTGAAATGGACTATAAATAAACTGGCTGTCCAGTATGCAAGAAATGTAAAAATCATTGGTTAAAAGGAAACTGGGATTCTAAAAACTGACAATATTAAATCCCTCCCCTACAAAACTGTATTCTAAAAATGAAACCTGGTATTTGCCTTCATGCATCTTCCATGCATGAGCTTTCTTTCAGAAAAAGCAACTAGATTTTCCTTCTCAGTGCTGCATGTAATCTTCAAAAAGCTGTATCAAACCGAGAAGTGTTTGAAACAGGAAGATTTTGAATCTCTCAGTGGCAGTGAAAGCTCTCGTTAAAGGAGTCTTAAAAACTACCTAAAATTAATCCCAAATCATGGAGCGTGCAGGTTGTGAAAATGATGCTGTTATATTCAAAATCATATTTTGTTTAAAAGGGGGGGGAGTGAAGCCTCTAAATTACTGCTTAAAATTACTAAAGTTTGTTACTAGCAGTTAATTGAGGATGGCAATGAAAACTGCAAAGTGGCTTTCACTTTGTTTATATTCAGTTTCTAGATGGCTTCACTTTGTAAGTCTCATGTATTATCACACATTATGTTTAGGTTGCAAATGCTTCAGGGGAATGTCGAAATCCCAGTTTTTTCTGCTAAAATAAAAACCGCTCTGAAAATATTTCTTACTGGGTTGGGTAAAATCTCTTTTGATCTAAGTTGTGGATTAACTTGGATAATATCACATCGGATGTTATTTTGGATACAAGGGTATTAATGCCTTTGGGGTTTTTTTCCTGTCTTGCTAAGACATGCCTGTTTGATTAGCAATGCAGATTAACTCCACTTGTGTTACTTCGCTATAAATATTGATTAACTCTGTTACTGCATCATATGTTGTATTCACAACCATGCATGGGGAAACAGTCTATGCTTAGCTGCTTCTAATTTCCTCCATGTGTAAAACACTTCAACAGTTAGCCTAATGCATCTTTAGGGTAGGAATTCTTGTGTTAGTGACAAGACTAATTTTAAAAAAAACAACAAAAGAATTCATACCCACCACCCCTCATTGCCCCCCCAACTGATGCCTACTCTCAAATAGCTCCTTCCATTTAAACTTGTCATGATGATCACTCTGCAAGGCTGCCCTGTTTGTTGCAGCTAACTAGCCTGTTTCCTTTCTAGGTTACCAAAAAAGTTGCTTTGGATCAGGATCACTCTGAACAGTTAGGAAAGAGAGTGTGGCTGCATGAATGCTATGAGTGTGTACAGAGAATATAACCTTTAACATATCTAGCAGTATTAGCTCTCTTTCCTTATTCTAATAAAATGGAGATATAATCTGCTAAACTAGTCACCGTAAATCCTGTGGTACTCTTCACAAGAGAGTAGGTGTGTGGGCTCTCGTGTCCTGACCAAAATTTAAGTTTAGTAATTACTTTCTGCATATCTAAAACTCTCCTTGCAGTCTCAAGTGGAAATGATATTCTTCATTTTCTGCCCAAAACTGTTGCATGGGGTTTTTGTGAACTCTTCAAATGCCTTCTGCATTTCCTTGGTGGTTGAAGCATGTTTATAATTATTATTACGACTACTAATATAAAACTGTAAAAGTCCTTTGCAATCTTTTAGGATGAAAGGTGCTTTAGAAAAATATATGTGACTTCAGCTCATCTGCATGTCTGCTACTAAACTTTCTTCAGTGTTAAGCAAAATGTAGCATTTGGTTTCAGTATATTAGCTATGCCACCAAGCTCAAATAGTCACTGGAGTTAAGTCTCCAGTCTTTGTCCATCGAATGCCACAAGAATTCCTAAGCTACACTGTAGTGGAGACTGTTGTCTAGCTCAGTTTGGCAAATATCCAGCTCTTGTCAGAATTCCACTGACCTTTACAGTGCAGTGCTACTGAGTACCTGTGAGAGAAGGTTGGACTGAAAATTTCCTGGTGAGATGGCCCAAGAATTTCAGGTTATGGTCCCAGATGAAATGCTGGAGGCTTGTGATTCTGACAAATCTGTCATCTTGTTAGTCCTCCTTAAGGTCCTTATCCTGAAATTGACTCTGTGTGGGAGGTCCCCTCTGCCCAGGGTGAGCCCTGTTGATTTCAACAGGGTTCTGCACAAGTACAGGAGTCAACTCATAGAGTCCCTTGTAAGATCGGGGCCTGCAGTTCTATGGAAAAACATCTGTGTAATTTAGCAAGATGTTCAGTCAAACTATGCTTTAATCCTTTCTCTGTGTGCACAGGATCATAGGTTGATCAGTTTTCTACAATAAATAAGACTGGCTGCTGTAATGTTCTAACAGAGTAATAGAGAAGTGGTGTTTTTTAATTTTATTTTATTTTGCTACTTATGGATATTTTCTGTGTGGACACCAACATGTTATACCAATCATCTGGAGTTAAATGTAAACCCCAACTTTTTGTTCCTTCTCTAGGTAACGTGGGGATGAGGTCAAGTTAAATCTGATACATTAGTCCTCCAGAGAATGTAGAAGTCTGACATGTAGCTTGATGTTTTCATGTCTTGACATAAAAATTCTCAGACTCCTGCTTTGCCATCTCAAACTGGGAGTGAGGAGGAAGTGTTACACTTGTGTATGCTTCAGCAGGTGACCACATGGAAGGACTAATTCAATTTCCAGGTCACTAAAGGACTTTCAGGACAGAGTCCCTTATAAATTGGTCGATGCTCTTCTGTTAGGAGCAGACTCTCTAGACAAGAAGAGGCGGTTGAAATAGTGCAGTGTCAATGTCCTTGAACCACAGGGGATTTCTGTATTGTGTGCTATTAAAGTATTATAATTGGCTTCCCTGGATTCAGGGGAATAGATGATTCAAATCACTTTGAAATTGGATGGTTTTATTTATAGATTTTCGTCCTCATTGCCATAGAATTTGAGCACCTCACAAATATTTATCGAATTGTAGAGGAGTGTTTCATAACATGATTTGCCCAGGTTGATATAGATCTGCAGTATTTCACCATGATCTCTTAATTATCTGTCTAAATTTTCAATCATAGCTTGGCATTTGACTATGCTGGCACTTTTTTATATAAAAAAAAAAAAAGAGACCTCTGTGCTGCATCCTACAGAACATTTCCATTCTTTCTACCAGAATCAGTAGCTGGAATCAGAAGTTTCTTATGGGCAGAGTATGGGTTCAGGGGTGATTTCATCAAGGTGGAGTATGTGGTTATTGTGGGAGTTGGAGAGGGATACCTTCATCAACACAGCAGCCTATGTTTAAAAGCTGAATGATGTGAACCTTGTAAAGATTTCCGGTTTCTCTTGTGGAATATTGGGTGTTTGCTTTTTAGGCAAAAGCCTAGTTCGTGTTTTAAGAGTAAAGGATGGCTTTTTTATCAGTTGTTTTTTTTTTCCTTTAACTACAGCAAAAACTATCCCTCTTTTCCCTATCTGAATCTCCACACTCCTCTGGAACTGTGTATGTGGGGACATGACGTGTGCTGAGCTTGCTGGCTCACACTGCAAAAAAATTGCGATGCTGTGAATATTTTACATGTAAACCTAAAAGTGAGTGCAGATCTAGTCTCAGATACTTCCCTGTTTATAACCTAAGCTGGAAACAGTGCTTACAGGAATAGAATTAGGCCTGGCTTGCACTTCAAACTTAGCTCAATGTGGATGATCCACACTTCTGAGTGTCATAGCTAAGCTGATTGTGGTGTAGACACAGTTAGGTGGACCGAAGAATATTTCCAAAGTCCTAGCTGCTGTCACTCAGGGAGGTGGAGATCCTACGGCGAGAGGGAAAAACCCTATCCATTGCTGTAGCTACATTTAGCTGTAGGAGCCAGAGAGGCTTGGGGCCACACCTCTAGTAGGAAGGTTTGAAGGACCCAGGCCCTTGGTATCCTTCCCTTTGGAAGACTCTGTCTCACTAGTTGCGAATGCCTGTCAGAGGATCCTGGGAACCTGCCTTGTAAAGTTCTTCTCACGTCCCCGCTCCACCCCCCCAATGGCCTCATTTCAGTGGAATAGTATGTAAACTGACATCAGCTGGACTCATGTGCAGGCTGCTCCAGCAGGCTGTATGGAAACCTGCTGTCTGAATTTGGACAATGCCAGAGAAAGCATTGCCACATTCTTCTTTGCTGTATGTCTTCCACAACCTTGCCCTAGTCTGTTCCCAATAACTCAGCCAGATGCCTTGCAATTTGTCAAGGTTCAATCAAGCCTTGTTCCAAGACATAATGAAGATTTGAACTGAAGGACTCTATGGAATTTGTTAAAGGTGGAGTGAGATCTTGCACAATTCACTGGCTTGTCTATTCTCTGGCTTGTCTGAGACAAATAGAAATTTATGAACCACTCCTGTATGTTTTGGTTCCAAGCAACCTTTTCCTCTCCCATGGAAAAATCCTCTCTCACGCTCTGTGTCTTCAGGAATTGTGGTAGTGGCTCAACCCATGCTTTCCAAGACTTCAGTTATAAAACTAAGAGCTGGAAGTTCGCATGGCAAAGTCTGGCTGTGATGGAGCCTTGGAAAGCAGCACAAGTCTTCTCCAGAGGGTATCTGTCCGTGCAATATATGTCCACAGCAAACTAGCTTTTGCTGACAGTTAAGTGCTAAATGAGATTTATCTGAATCTGTCTCTTAATCTTCTTGCTTTCTCCTGTGTCGCACAGAAACTGATCATTCAAAAAAGACTTGCATCGTGATTTAATCGTATATCTGTTAATTCAATAAACGCAGAATTCTTCACTATCACATATAAAATGCACTGCATAGAGATGGTCCTTGATGGTTAGTGTATGTAAGTGTTTCAAATGTGCTGATGTCCGCAGTGTGTAAGGAGCATTATTAAATTAAGAATAGTCTCCTTGTCTGAACAAGAACCAGACTGTCACCCTTTTCCACTTTATACCATCTCCTAAGTGCTCTTGTTTCAGGAGAGATCTTGGGGTGTTGTGCACCTGCTGTTATTGTGCCAAGAGTCTTCTACTGTTCTCTGAAAGTTCCAGGACTTGGGCGTGCCCTGATCTTTGGCACCTCATGGTTAATTATCTGCCTTTTTTGGGGGGTGGGGTGGGGAGGGAGAGGTACAGTTTTCTTAGATGTGTCCAAATGGTCTGAAGTTTGGGTGCATGAAATGGAAATGTAAAAGCCCAGTTGCTTAGGCTCTAAATCTGCTTTGACCAATTGTGTCCAGTTATTTACCTTTCCTCTTCCATGGTGGTCTTAGCACTGTTTCTTCTAATTGGTTTTTAGTAATTCTTTCATGAATTATTTTGAAGGACAGCTCCACAGAGGAAAAGCAAAATAATCCTGTCTGACCCTTTCTGGAGATGTGAAGGATCTGGGCAGGCAATCAGGCCCTGACTCCTTTCCAGTAAGAGAGCATATTGTTCCCCTAAGGGTAAGGAAGGCAACTGACCCAGAAAGAGGAGATGCTGTTTTCATTGTTATAAAATTCACAGCCTAAAACAACAACAACCTTAAGCCAATTGGCTTCCCTCTTATCCCAGGAGGTTAGCCAAAGTGGGAAGCAGGACCCTGCAGATATGTTTGGGAAAAATTGTCATTTTCTGTCTACAAGTTCCTTGCTGGTAGAATGTACAGGACAGGAAATATTTTCTTCACTAATTTAGGAAACTAAATATCACCTTTCTCTGTTCTCTTAATTTTAATAGTGCTTTCAGGGCTTTCATTAGTAGTAGGCAGTCTTCGCAGTATAATTGCTAGGCAAAACACTAATTGACTGACCTCTTAGCCCAAAGTAGCTGCAGCATCACTGCAAACAACTCTCTAAACTGATCAGTTATTACCTTTTACAAATCTCTTCTCTCTGCAGTATTTATCAGAATGGCAGTCTATCTCTGGAGTTGCATTAATCTAGGAGTGGCCAACTTGTGGCTCTGAAGCCACATGTGGCTCTTCAGAAGTAATATGCGGCTCCTTGTCTAGGCACCGACTCTGGGGCTGGAGCTACAGGCACCAGCTTTCCAGTCGGCCGGGGGGTGCTCACTGCTCAATCCCTGGCTCTGCCACGGGCCCTGCCCCCACTCCACCCCTTTCCACACCCTCCCGTGAGCCTGCACTTCCCCCACTCCTCCTTCCCCTCCAAGCCTCCTGGAAGCTCCGAAACAGCTGATCCGGAGGTGCGGGGAGGGAGGGGGAGGCGCTGATTGCTGGGGCGGGGGGGAGGCTGCTGACCTATTACTGTGGCTTTTTGGCAATGCACATTGGTAAATTCTGGCTCCTTCTCAGGCTCAGGTTGGCCGCCCCTGCATTAATCAGTTTACATGAGCTATCACTAGTTCTTATCAAGATGTGCTGATAAAGTCATAGTTTTTTTTTTTCTTCTTCTGTAACATGTGCCAGTCCTAGAAATCTCCCAGGTAACTGGTATCACTTCATTCTGAAATGAGGGGCAGAGGAAAAGACAGAAGTTCTAAAACCTTTCAGATGTGTGCGCACCTCTTTCAAACTAAATTTTTCAGAGACAGTCGGT
This sequence comes from Chelonoidis abingdonii, assembly GCF_003597395.2. NCBI lineage: Eukaryota > Metazoa > Chordata > Testudines > Testudinidae > Chelonoidis > Chelonoidis abingdonii. Next base: position 22,344,173 of record NC_133788.1, read on the forward strand.
GACAGATGTACTCCACTTACACCAGACTTTCAGCATCCTCCAGCGGCAGGGTCTGGCAAACAAAGCAGGAGGTGGGATGAAAACCTGGTTGTAGATCAGGCTTTTGCAATTCTTGTTCGCTTTCCAGACCTACAAGAAAATACGAGGCCCGTATCCTCTCTTTCATAAGAGAAGGGTTGATGTTTATTTGTTTACTTTTTAAAGTATCTGAAACTAGGTTTTAGCCTGCTGCTCAACACAAGGGTTTTTGACTTGCAAAGAAGAACGTCACCTTCTGCGTACACATCCATCATAGATATTGCACTGCTCGTCTCTGCAATGACCAGCTTAGCTAAGCAGGGGGCAGGTAAGTGTGTCTGCAGTGTCAAGTATGGCTTAGCGACTTTTAGGTTATCAGGTCTTCACCTGCAGCACTTGGTTGTCTTGGAAACTAGCAAAAAGTAACCCTGGGGCTGATCGCTGTCTGATCTCAGCCTGCAGCTGAAGGCCTCTGTCAGTCACAACAAACCACATCCTCCCAGTGCTGCAGACTTCTCCTTTCCATCTCCCTTCCGGAAAAGTGCAGTGCTTGCAAAAGGTAGCAATTCAGTTCAGCAGAGCTGCGCCCCCAGTCAGCAGCCACCACTCTCCAGCCACCCAGCTTTGAAGACAGCACTGAAATAAGGGTGGCATGGTGTGGTATTGTCACCCTTGCTTCTGCACTGCTGCTGGTGGGTGCTGCCTTCAGAGCTAGGCACTTGGCCAGCAGCCGCTGCTCTCTGGCCTCCCAGCTCTGAAGGCAGCGCATAAGTAAGGGTGGCAATATTGTGACCCTCTCAAAATAATCTTGTGACACCTCCCCTTCCTCCTCCCGCAACTCCCTTTTGGTTCAGGATCCCCAATTTGAGAAATGCTCGTCTCTGCTGCAAAATCTGTATAGTAGAGGGTAAAAGCACACACACAAAACCAGATTTCACAGCCCAGGATGCATTTTTCATGGCTGTGAATCTGGCAGGGCCCTAATCATGGCACAACAACACATAAGTGAGATAGTCATAAACTAGAGAAAAGGAAGACTGAGGTGTCAATGAAAGGCAAATCAGCATGGAAGGGGTGTGTGTCTATGAGGAGGAGAATTCCTGTGAGGAAAGAACAAGTGAGTGACTTCCCTTCTGCCCCCATCCAGAAGAGCTGAGGGAAGGCAAAGCAGGAAGGGTCAGGGAGTAGGTAGAAGAATTCAGAGAAGTAGACTGGTGGGACTCGGGAGTCATAAATTGGAAAGCCAATAGGGCTGTGGCAAACTGGATTTGAGAGGGGAAGTCAGTGCAGGTCACTTGCAGAGAGGAGAGAGTGTGAGGTCCAGCTGGGAGAAATGTTCTTTCCTCTTAAAGGTGGGAGCCCAGGCCCTAGGAGTGAAACTTGCTGTAGATGAGGTGGTGATTGACAAGGCATAAGTAGGTATTTTTGCAAGAGGTGGACAAATTCCAACACAGGTAGCGTTGGAGAGTTAAAGACAAGGGAGACTTGGCAGGAGAAATTGGAGGACAAAGACAACTCTGAATTTTCTGCCTTTAAGTGCAAAACTAATTAGTGGTGTCAGATTCATGAGACGACAATTCGTTCCATCCAGAAATGTGGAGTAACCCTCGTATCACCCCAGAAGGTAGGCAAGTATCTGCTCCTTTTACTGCAGGGCACTGAGAGGCAGAAGGGACTGAGGTACACTGAGTCAATGAAAGAGTCAGGATTGGAATTTAGGGGTTCCAAGATCTGTGCTTAATTCACTAGGCCACCTGGGGTGGGGAGCCTTATGGGATAGTAAATAATAGAAGCAAAGTTACTTGTCACTACAACAGACGAGAATGCTATGGGCTCCGTAAAGTCCCCTGTTTTCTCTCTGTACCAAAGTGAGCAGTAGCAACATGCATAGTGTGTTTCAGTTTTAGGTAGCAGTCAGCAAACTCAAGTTACTCCTAAGTTGCAAGTTTGAAATAATACTTGCTTCTCCCTTCCTCTTTATATGAAGGGAAGTTACCATGTGCCCTACAGGTGGAAAATCCTTTGTTTGCATAACAGATGTCTTTGTGGTACATTTTATAGCCATGATCTACCCTGAAACTGGACCCAAGGGCTGATCCTGCAAGATAGTGGACCACAAGCTAAATATGAGTCAACAGTGTAACACTGTCGCAAAAAAAGCAAACCATCCTTCTGGGATGTATTAGCAGGAGTGTTGTTAGCAAGACATGAGAAGTAATTCTGCTGTGCTGCATGGTGATTAGGCCTCAACGGGAGTATTGTGTCCAGTTCTGGGTGCCACATTTCAGGAAAGATGTGGACAAATTGGAGAAAATCCAGAGAAGAGCAACAAAAATGACTAAAGGTCTAGAAAACATGAGCTATGAGGGAAGATTGAAAAAATTGGGTTTATTTAGTCTGGAGAAGAGAAGTCCAAGAGGGGACATAAAAGGTTGTTACAAGGAGGAGGGAGAAAAATTGTTCTCATTAACTCTGATGATAGGACAAGAAGCAATGGGCTTAAATTGCAGCAAGGTCGGTTTAGGCTGGACATTAGGAAAAACTTCCTAACTGTCAGGGTGGTTAAGGACTGGAATAAATTGCCTAGGGAGGGTGTGGAATCTCCATCATTGGAGATTTTTATGAGCAGGTTAGACAAACACCTGTTAGGGATGGTCTAGATAATACTTAGTCCTGCCATGAGTGCAGTGGACTGGACTAGATGACCTCTTGAGATCCCTTCCAGTTCTATGATTCAGCATACCTTGCTGGAAGTTGAGGGTGTTTAGCACTTGATATTCAGGGAGATGGTGGTGAATACTCTTGATCACTGGAGGGACAAAAGCTGCTGAACTATATTCCTGCACAAAGTATGTATCTGCATTGTTATTGGTCTGTCTGAGGACATTCATGATGGGTTTTTCCCCAGTAACACTTTCTCAGCAAAAATATGGCCAGGCTTTGCAGTCATTGCAATAAACTGCAATTAAAATTAAAAAACCTCTTCACACGTTGGTCTTATCTATTCTTCACACTGGTGGCAAAGCTGAAGTGTAGGTGTGTTATCTGTCAAAGCAGACAAAGCCATGACAGAATTTGGTACTTGATTAAACAACCACAGAATATTTATAGCTAGTTGGAAATTATGGACATGGCACAGTATTCATGGACTTCTCTCTGAAGTAAAATGATGCACTTAATTTTATATATGTGATATTGTCAACAGATGTTACAGTGGTGTCAGTTAGCACTGCTACAGTTATAGGCTTAATACCCTTTCTAGTGCAAGCTACTTCTAGGGCTAGCAACCTGCAAAGAGAATCTATCCAGATCTGTTAAGTTATGTGATTGTATGGTTTGCAGACATTAGCTATCCTATCTTACTGTGTGTTTCTGTAAAAAATAAAATCTTCCTGAGATAGCTGCTGGGCCTATTCCATCTAAGGATTAGCATTTATCTGAGAACTATTACTGCAGCTGTGGTTATCTGACACGTTGAATTTGTTAACAAAAGCCTGATGCTTCTCCCCTTTCAGGTTTGCAGAGTCATGCTCTGAAGTGACCCCTGTTGCTCTCCCAGAGGGACCGCAGATTTCATTGGGCATTGTCAGGGCAGCTATAAATCCCACCTTTTCACCATAGCATTTCCAAAGCACCTCAGAAGAAACTGGGGCGGTAGAGCACCTCATGACTAAATCTGAGGTAGACAGGAAAGTGACTAGACAGCCCCAAGCTGTGTATAAACCTAAGCACTGCTGGGTGTGACCTAGATACAGGGGCTAACTTTGACAATCGACACTCCAGAAGCACCTAAAACAGACACATCTAATTATCTGTGAAATAAATATTATAAGGGCTTCCTTCAATGGCTAAGCAAGCAGCAGCTCAGTGAAAGAAGTCTAGGCTGTATTAACTCTGAATACGCTGGTCTTCTGGGTTGATGCTGGAGTCTTGTAATATAATGTTGGTTAGTGATACAAAAGGTAAATGCAACCTCATCTTCCCCAATGTAGTACAGGGCCTAGCAGTTAAACAAACAAGCCCTCCCACATGCAGGCATCCTGCTGTGCAAAATAAAATTTACACTAATGCAATTTAACTTTTACCTTTCGAAGTGTGTGAAGAGGTGATAAAACCCTTTATCGACCTTCCAAACTACATAAACAAGTAACATCAGGCTAGCTGTATCGCGTCTTATTAGGGGTTTCCCTTTTTTGTTCATTTTGTTTCACTTGAGTTCTGCCTGGGCAGGGTTAGGAAACATGATGTGGTTTTAATGCATTACTTGAAACTTATCACCCCGTCTGGCTATTTTGACAGTTCTCCCTTCTTGCTGGTATTCTTAGTAGGCTACAGTTATTACAGTCTTCCACATTCTAATGTTGAACTCCACAAACACTAACGCACTCCCTAGAAACTTGCTTTTCAGCAGGGTGGAGTATGTTTTGATTTGATTTGTTCTGATGAAAAGACTTCATACAATTGAACACGGAAATTGAACTCCTTGTGACTCCTCTTTCCCCTTACTGTTGGGCAATTGTACTGCTTCTCAGACTGCAAAGGGGTGGCCAGCGACCATTGACATAATGTCTTGTCGGCAAGGCAGAGTCTCGTTGGTAGTCCAGTGCACTCATGTGCTTAATCAACTTGTTGCCTAGATCCTGAATGGAAAAGGTGAGGGTGGCAAAACTATAAATATAGTTGCTCTTCAACACCACCAAAAAAGTTGTGCTGCAAAGAGGGCTGTGTACAAAATACCATGCTGGAGTTAGCATGGCTTAAATTGAAACTGCTCAGTCTCATGTGGGTGAAATTAGTTATTCTTTAGTACTGTAATTTCATTTCTTGACATCATGTTGGTGTCATCACAATGTGAGGCACAAAGACTGTACTAGAGTCTCTTTTGCAAGCTGGCTTCTGAGGCTGTGAACTCTTTCCCATGCAGAACAGAAACTGTGAGGGCTCATCTGGAGAAAAGTTTTATTCAGAACTGCATCCTGAATACAGAAAGCAGAAGTCACCCACACAAAACTGCTGGGCTTAAAGTCCTGACACATGTTAAGAGTCATTGGAGTCATTCTCTGCTCCCCATTACTGCCTGGGTTTTCTGAAAGAGAAAGCATCAGACCTGCTGCTGGATAGTTGGAATGTCCAGGCACTACTTCAGAGAAGTTGTCTCTTCTTCTGATGTAGAAGCTGAGCTAGTCTTAAGGGTTCTGATAGGACCGATTCTGGTGGAATCGCCATCTGTAGAGGTTTTTGAGGCCCAGCTTGACAAAGTTTTACAAAGATTTAGTTGGGGTTGGTCCTGTTTTGAGCAGGGGATTGGATTAGATACCTCCTGAGGTCTCTTCCAATCCTACTCTTCTGTGATTCTATGACCCAACTGCTTTCTCTTGCAAAACGTGGCTGCCTTATGTACCTCTGCCCCACCACAAGAAGATGTACTTAAACACCAAAATGATGCACCATGGTACTTGAAAACAGTTACAGTATTTGGATGCTGTTTTCCTTCTGGTGTCTTGGATGTCCAGCAATGTAGTATCTAGCTTTTTGTTTGATCTATAAGACTGTGCTTTTTGTTAATTGGATTTCTTCACTTTATAAAAAGTTTTTTGGACTCTAAAGAAACTCTTGTTTAATGTCTTTGTCCATTCCATTGGGAAGACTTTAAAGCTGTATTATCTGCATTAGCACACTCCATAGCTGTAACTCACCCACGCAGCTCCACAAAGAACATAAGAATGGTTTGATGCAGTATGGCCAATGTTCCAATATCCTGTCTTCTGACAGTGCTAGATGTTTGAGAGGGAATGAACAGAAGAGGCAATTGTCAAGTGATCCATTCTCTGTTGTCCAGTTCCAGCCTCTGGCAATCAGAAGTGTAGGGATACCCAGAGCACAGGGTTGCATCCCTGACCATTTTGGCTAATAGCCACTGATGGACCTATCCTCCATGAATTTATCTAATTTAGTTTTGAACCCAGTTATACTTTTGACCTTCACAACATCCCCTGGTAATGAGTTCCGCGGGTTGACGGTGCGATGTGTGAAGAGAGAACTTCCTTACGTTCATTTAAAACCTGCTACTTATTAATTTCACTGGGTGATCCCTGGTTGTTTACGTGAAGGAGTAAGTAACACTTTCTTCACACCACTCATAATGTTATAGACTTCTATCATATCATCCTTTAGTTGTCTCTTTTCTAAGCTGAACAATCCTCTCTGCATTGCAAAAACTGACCACTTTATACTTACACTTTGCTTCTTGTCTATTTAGCTAGTTACTGATCCTTTTATCCCATGACTGCTTAGTTTGCTTAAGAGTCTTTGGTGAGGGACTTTGAGGCTTTCTGAAAGTCCAGGTACACTATATCCACTGGTTCACCCTTGTTCACATGGATGTTTCACCCCCTCAAAGAATTCTAATAGATTGGTGAGGCATGATTTCCCTTTATAAAAGCTGTGTTGACTTTCCCCAACATATCATGTTCATCTGTGTGTCTGATAATTCTTCTAATTTCAATCAATACATCTGGTACTGAAATTTAGACTTTACTGGCCTGTGATGAAAAGGATCTCCTCTGGAGCCTTTTTAAAAAATCAGTGTTATGTTAGTTCCTGCTTCTGATATATTTTAAAAATTGGAAATCAAATCTTACTGAGGCAAATAGAAAGAAACTCTTGCAAGTATAAATAAGCAGGCCAAAAAAGAATTTGAAGAGCAACTGGCAAAAGACATAAAAACTAACAGCATTTTTTTTTAAAATGACACGTTTTTGCCTTCAACTGGCTCTTTGACTCTGTTTAGCCATGGTGGCATTTTTTGGTCCTTTTATTTGGTTTTTATTTGAGGGTATACGTTTCGTTTGAGCTATTACGGTTGGCCTTATTGGATAAAGCATAGGTTAGAATGGCTTTGATTTCATTGGTCTTTACTTCAGGGGCATTTCCCAGCTGTGTTTCTGTTAAGCTAAACATCCAGTCTCTCTAGGTCCCCTAAATTAACTTAATAGTACTGTAAATGTCATATTCAATCATGTGTTCTTTATAAAACTCCTTCCTTGCGCCTTTTAGACATTTTGCTCTTATAACTGTGGTGTCTGAGCACCTTAAAAACGTAAACTATTTTATCTCTGTGTCTCCCTTCCCACTAGCAGGAATCTGTTTTCCTCTTATCTCCATCACGGGGGTATCTTAAAATGACTGGCCAGTGTCTCTCTCTGAGTTTGCTCCATCCATATAGCTACTTTTAGTGTTGCTGTCTGCTCTAAATGAGTCAGACTTAACATGCCAGCAGTAATATGCTTGGGGCTGATTTTCAAAGGTGCTGTGCAAACACAGCTTGACATAAAGTCCATGGGACTGGGAGTACAGTAGGGGCAATAGCCCAATGTGAGATGTCTCTGAAAACCCTGCAATTGCAGAGGCTTTTGTTTAGCTGCCTTACCCCAGTCCTTGTTCCATTGGCTCAGGCTGCAGCTTAATCTCTTTTTGTCTACTGTCCACATTGGTCTGATGCCAAAGGCTACTGTAGATTTCAAACACTGACAGTCTCTGATTTGGTCTTGCTTTTAGAGACGTGGTTTAACACTGGCCAGAACAGCAACGCTCAGGCAGCAGTCAATGGTTAAATGCAGAGATATTAATTAATGGCTATGTTATTGACTCATTCAGCTTCTAAATTTGTTTGTCATTAATCTGACGGAAGTTCACTCTGGTTCAGCTCCCAAAAAATAACTTGTGAGGGTTTAAGTTGCTCTCTTTTGCACGGCACCATTTTAACAGGGCTGGGCTTAACTGGAAAAGATGGGTGGCCACAAGATGACTGGGGTTATTTAGAGACCGTCGGAAAGCAGTTTGTGTTAACTGATAAGACCTTCCGTCTTTCACTTTCTTTTTCGGCTACTATTGTGTACATCTCATGAAAACTCGTTTTCATATTCTGGTTGCACGTGACTGAAAATTAAATTCTTTGGCTTTTAAAAAACAGCTGAGCTGTCAAGCTCCAATTTAGAATAAAACTGTTGTAAGGGCATTCCACACGCCTGGGACTTGGGGGAGGACAATTGAGGAAAGAAACCATATGTATTTATTGTCAGTCTTCCACTTGGAAAGAAATCTGATAAATTAACATAGCTGTGATCCAGTTTAGGGGCCACTGAGCAAGTTTCTCCTGTCTGGCTCTTCCAGCTCATTCCAAGTGAATAAATAGGGGTCGTATGAGGACAGCCCAGGCTATATTGCAGATTGCTGTCAACTAATGGAAACTGAAGTTGGTACCAAAGTTGTGCTTCCTCCATATGCAGATAAAAGAAAAATGCCATAGAATTCAGAAACCAGAATGCTGATGGCGTCAAGTACACCTGTTCCTTGCCTCTGAAATCCACCTTCTGTGGTGTGTGTACAGAGCCTCTGAAAATGAAGAGGCCATTTGCTTTACAACTTTTCTACAAAAGGCACCCCAGGCAGTTTGGTAGTGAAAGCTGACCTGTAATTGCTTATCCTGTGCCAAGAATAGAATCTTCTTTCCCACTGGTCAGTGTCATGCATGGAAGTAAGCATTGTATTCTGCTGAAGTCCTGCAGGTATGGTTCCCCGAGTAGGTTTGAAGAACGGTATTCAGTGGAGCACTGTATGGTTTGAGAGCTTTTTCAGAGACCATGGTTCATGTTCAAGCGTTCTACCTTTGTACATGTGCAACAATAAGCACACACTGTGTGCCTGGCTCGAAACAATAGATCAGATAAATTGACTGGCTTCAAGAACTTGGATACTGCAGTGAAATGCTCAGAGTAAAAAATATGGAGGATGGATGGTTTTTAAATGGTGTGCTCTAGACTAATCCAAAGTGTGTTTTTTGGGTTTTAAAGCTAAGGTACTAGTTTAATGTGTCATTAAGTTTATTTAAATACTAAGATGTCTGGTGTAAACTTGATACAATGATTCCAGAGTGTGTAAAAATACAATCTGGATATAGCACAATAATTCATTAGCACTGTGTTATGATGAGCATGGAGGGGCCATTATGCCAAGTGCTGTACATACACGGAGTGCGAGACAGCACCTGGTCCAGAGAGGCAGCAACTGAAGTAGACAAGGCGAATGGTGAGGAAGGGAAGTGGCAGCACAGAGAGAGGAAGTGACTTGCCATGCAGAAAGTCATTTGCAGAGCTGGGTATAAAACAGTTCTCCTGATGCCCTGTCCACTGCCTGAGTGACTATACCTGAGTGCTTCTCACTATTTGCATATGGTTGAACTAATCAAGTCAGTCTCAGGTGGGAAGATGCTCAGTAAGAGAACTAAAAAGGTAGGACATGCCAAATGCTTAGGCCATGTGTTGTGTTATGATGATCTCTGTTATGCTAGAAATAGTCATATACCTCATGGCAACGCTGTTGACCAATCTGTTTCTGTGAATTCAGTCTTCTGGGGCAAGAAGCTTAATAACAGAGCAACCTGATTGTTCTCTTGGCATCCTACCCATCCAGAGTTGCCATATTTCTTTGTGGGCCACGTTGAGACCATCCTCAGTGGTTTTGGAGTCCGTTTAAAAGTTAAGAGCACTTTTCTATTGTGGTGGTGGTGGTGTGTCTTTCCCACATTGCAAAATAGTGAATGCAAATTTATTTGAAATAATTTCGCTGTCTTTGGCTTGATGTGTCTTGACACTGAATGTTTCGAAACATTTCCAAGTGTAGTATTCTTCTATTATTGAAATGAAGATGTGGAATTCTTCTCACCGGTGCTGCTGCTGGTTCTGGCTCTGTGCATGATCTTGCTTAAGCATATAATCTCTCATATTTGCTCTATCACAACCAGTTTGGAGGTGTTGCATGGTAAGGTGTGTTTTTTCTGTCAAGAGTAGCCACAAAATACTTCACAATTAAAACAGGCACATGTCTGGAGTTGGCAGGCCGAAAGGCAGAGCTGTACCTTCTGCGATGTGTGAGAAGAGCTTAGGGAGTGGAAAGCTATGCAGGGGAATTTTTATTCCATGGTTTTTGTTTTTTGGCTTGTGTGTAACTTTTTTATTTATTTTTCTAGGGAACACTGAACCACTAAAGCATTACAGATATTACTTCTGGATGTTTAGACTTGAAGTCTTTTATGCACTGAATCATCGTATTTATTAACCTGACAAATTAATAGCAAACTCTTCTTTCAGTTCATGCATGCGCCATATCAGAACTCTGCTTGTCATCACACATAAGAACTTCATTCATCTGCTTTACAATGTCATTGATGACAACCTGGCAGTGGCCCAGTTGTGAGCAAGTTAACTACAAAAGGCTGCACTGTAAACCTCTCTGAGAGTACATGCTACATTAAGTCTAAAATTAAAAAAAAAATGTACAGACTTGTTTTGGGCTGCATGTAACTGTCAGGTAGTTATAAACCTTTGAAAGGATGATGGTTTTCAGAGGAGTTTTGTCTTAAAATGAAATGGGCTGGAATTAAGGATACATTCTTGAGGTTTAGATGAGACTTCAGATGTCTATGAACCTAAGGTATTTGGTAAAGTTAAGGGGTATTTCATGCTGAGCCAGAGGTAGATAAATGATGATGGCTGTCTTACTGAGCATACAAGTTTAACTGCTTAGCTTCTTGTAATTTTGAGTAGCGTTTGGAGTGGAGATTGCAACTACTTCTTTGCATATTTTGCAGTATGTCTTAGGGTTAAGGAAAATTATCTGGCTCAGGTTAATTGTACTGTATTGTCCTATGTCTAGAAGTGCCATGGCTATGCTGACCTAAGCTCTGGTGTAGATGCAGTTGGATCGATGGAAGAATGCTTCCACCAGCACAGCTACAGGAGCTCAGGGATGTGGACTTCCTACAGTGACCAGAAAAATCCTTTCCATTGCTGTCAGAAAAGTCTATGCTACAGCAGCAGTACCGGATCTGTGCCACTCTAGTGCCCATGGTATAGACATGTCTGAATCTAGCACCAAGTAACGTCTGCCTCCTGCGACAGTCTGTAGGCTCTGGGATAGATTTTCATCACATGCATCCGACGAAGTGGGTGTTCACCCACGAAAGCTCATGCTCCAAAACGTCTGTTAGTCTATAAGGTGCCACAGGACTCTTTGCTGCTTTTACAGATCCAGACTAACATGGCTACCCCTCTGATACTTGATTTTCATCTTAGTGTTGTGGGTTTTGTGTGGCACACATGGTATGTGGGGTTGGGTTCAACATCCCAAAGTTCCATGGCCTGGTCATCCGGCCAGAGGCCCGAAGTGTATCTGAACTCCTCTGCTTTGCTCTCCCAACCCAGACTCATCCTCCCAGTATTTCCATTGCTTCCTGGCTTTCATTGTTCTTGCAGTACTTACTGGCAAATCTAGAAATACACAAACGAAATCACCCTCACATTTCAGCTTTGGGTTTGCTTTGTTTCTGCACTTTGTGCTAACATCTTTCTGTGTCTGCACAAATTAGCCCATCTCAGTAAATGTAATGCATTGTGGAGGGCTTTCTGTAGCTGCTCTTGATTAAACCCAGCTATTCTCACTGAATAGTGCCATCACGGAAATAAACATAACACTTAAAATGCTTGTCCTGCTAGCTTCTTGGCAGTAACTCCAGTTGCAGTATAAACCCTGTCAGACCTGGCAAATATTAATCTTCTTTGAGAGAGGGGGAAACTGAGGCACAGTTAGGTGAAAGAGGGACTTGTCTAAAGTCATGCAACAGTGAAGAGACAGAGCTGGATGTGTAGAACACCCCTAGCCTCTAAAGAAGTGGCTAAAAATCTTGTTTCTTTCCGCCTGTAATAACAGTGGGAAATGGACAACAGCTTGAGTTAGATGCATGCTTAAATGTCTGCCAGAGTGACCTTGAGAGTTTTTTACCATTGACTTTGAGGTGTGGAGCAGAGTTAAGCCTGTGCTTGGTGCTTTTGAAAATACACTTCTCCATGTCCCCCAGAAAAGTGAATGGCTTATTCAGATGCATGGAATGTATCATGTTTTGTCACTTCCCCTTCCTTAAGTTCTACGCAGTAGCTAAATGAAAGCACAATTTTACCTTGAACGATGCAGAATGATTCCTGCTTGCTGGAATTCCAGGGTATGAGCAGGAAGGATTGGCAGTGTACGGAAGCTTTCCGAAAATGTTTAGTGGTAACTGAGCATAAATGCTCATGACTAAACTTCTGTTGGATGTTGCTGTTATTGCATTAAAAAAGGAAATACAAACTTGGCAACTGAAATCTCTGGGAGAATGGCTTTAACCACAGGGTTGGCGACTCCAGTGATGCGGCTGTGTGACCTTAGTAAGCGCTTGTATTCCAGCACTCCAAGACACTACTCGTACAATTGCTGAGCTAAGTTTTCGCTTACTCTATGCCAGCTGGAGGGCAACCTGTGAACAGGGAAAATCTGTTTCTTTATAAGAAACTAGGAAATAGTGGAACACTGTGGTAATGAAACTGATACCCCGATAAGGCAGTGTATTTCCTTAAAACTGTTGTTCTTAATAGCTAAAAGGAAAAATATTGTTTTTAAATGGCCAAACTTCATCATGGAAATATCAGCTCTTGGGTGTGGCGACTGTTACTATGACCTAACATACCAATTCATTAGCCAATTATGTTGAATTTATAATCAACTGGCTTTTCTGTACTCTTCATTAATAGAGAAGATTAAAATATCCAGCTGCAGACTGTTCCCTTCAAACATGTGACACTGACATCAGACCTGGAAGTTATCATTGAACGGCCTCCAAAATGACCTCATGCAACACCACTTCTGCGTGCTGGTTTAACAGAATGTTGGGTAACTTGACTTCATGGTCACTTGTACTTCCAGTAATTTTACAAGATGGGCCTTGGCCCAGTTCTAGCTGAAGTTCTTGACAGACTTCTTTGAAGCCCAAGTGTTTGTCCAGTTACTGCAGATTCCTGTTGGGTTTCCAGTGCCAGACAGGAAAAGGAGAAGTGCTCCAGGCTTTACTAAATAGCCCAAAGGCACGCTATGGCCTCCTGCGGCACCACTAATGTACAGTGGGAGGCAGTGACAGAGTAGGAGCACTGGGAACTGGGCTGTGCAGAGGACATTTCCCCCTGCTCTACCATGAACTTTCTGAATGATCCACGAGATGCCTCACCTCTCCATGTCACGTCTCACTGTATGTAAAAGGACTAACCTCTTGCTCAGTATGGGTGTTAAGGCCAAAATAACATCCCTTTTCAAATGAAGGGCAACACATTTGTCTCTCTAAACCTGTCAGAGCTTGCTCTGCTTCCTCACTGTGGATCCTTATTTGGCTCAAACTATTGGGATAATGACACAACCATTTCCCTTCCCTGGAGTCTAGATACTGTTTCATTTTAAATCTGAATTGACATCCTAATTGGCGTGACTAGTCATGATCTAAATGAGATTGAACCCTGGCAAAGCAACACTGGAGGTTTGCTGCTTTGTGGATGGTATCGTTCAGCTACTTTCTCTTACATACCAGGACTCTTTGCGTTAATTACAGTCCAGCACAAATGCCTTGCTGGTGTCCATCCCATCAGAGCAACAGGCTGGCATGTTTTCCCTTGAACTTTGTGTATGTGGCTTCTCTCTCAACTGGCAATATTTAGTAGTCCCTACCCTTTGTATTTTTCCATGTCCCTTGTCATTCAGATTGCTCGTCTCTGAACCCCCTCTGCTTCTGTTTTTTAAATACTATAGCTGCACGTTGAGAAAAGCTCTTCACTGAGCTGACCATAATGTTGCCCTAGTCTTTTTCTTGAGCTGTTAAAACAACTTGTACAAGTAATTTAAAACTGTGCTAGAATAATGATCTGCAGTCTGGTGTTTGAAGGGTACTATAGAATGCTGTCAAGCTTCATAAAGAGCCTTGATCTTGAGACAAGGAAGTGAAAAGTGTAACCCCATGGAGATGCATGGATGAGAGAAGGAGAGCTGGATTACAAGAGGTATGTTGGACCAACTCCACAGAAATAGAACGCTGGCCTCTTGGCTGCTTTTTTGGATCCTCTAGGGGGCCAGCTGGATTTTCTTTGTAGATCAGAAGCCCATGAGGCTGGCTAATAAAATTCTGGGAGGGTCCCAGAGTCTGGGCTGGGTCTGGAGCCTGGAAGTCTACACGGCAATGAACAGCCCTGCAGCCTGAGCCCAATGAGCCCGAGGCAGCTGGCACAGGCCACCCTCAGGTTTTTCTTTGCTATGTAGACATGACCTGTCAAATCAGAAAGGTGGCAATTCACTCCTACATGGGGCTCAGGTCTCCATTGCCCTGCATCCTATGTCTTTAACAGTACTGTAGTTGCAAAAGAATTGACCATTCAGGCCATGCCTTGGTAAAGTTCTGAAGACCTGTTTCCAGTGGAAGAAAACTGATGTTCTTACCAGGTTCCTTAGCATTAGTAACCGTGTACGTCATACGTGTTTTCACCACCCTGCAAATCTGCTAATAGAGGGATTCTCCCAAGTGCAGGCTTGCAACTGGAGATTAATTCATCCCAGAAGTGAGTCCACAGTTATCAGTACGGTAATAGGAGACTGAGTTATTGTGGCTCATTTGCATTCTTTACTGCTTTTCCAGATAGGCCTTGAAAGGTCTCTCCTATGTTTAGCGCTTTGGGCCAGTTTCTGGTACAACATGTTGAAAATGGACATTTAAATAGCTTTAAAAAATGCTTTCTCACATGAATCATCTTGCATGAACTCTTAAAATAGAATATTGTCCCGGGACATAAGTCAACACAGACCTTAAATGTGCTCAACCAATTTTCCAGAGTGACTTTATTTAAAGCAGAACAGTCGACTTTGTTTCTATTTTAGCTTTTGCTTTTAGCTGTAGTCTTCTCCTTTAGTGAGTAAGGAGATCTCAGCTGGGATTGAGAATGTGTTGGCTGTGTGATGGAAGGACAGTATTGTCAGTTGTGCAACTTGGGATAACGTATACATGTAACATCCACCCTTTTCAAAGGGCAAGTGGGAGCGCACTCTACTTGTTTCAGAGCATCTCAGCCAGGGTCTGTCTTTTGTCTGCCACTTTCTGATCATGTACAACTCTTACTACAGGGAATGGGAAGGGTGCATGTGTGCACTGAAGAGACAATATCGCCAAACTTTTCTTTCTTCAGAGACTGCTGCTCAGCTTTCATTGCCTATAAGTAAGTGGCATCTTTTCAGATTATTTAGACCCCAGTGGTGCTAGCCATCCTAATAACATTCTAAATTCAGTGTTCCAGAACACAAACTTGTGAGGATGCTGGAAAAAGCAGTGACCAAATGAAGAAAAATTCAAATCCGGCTTACTTCATTTTCTTATTAATAATCATAACAGCAGGGAAAAAGTAACAAGCAGTGTTGCTAGCTGTGTGTAGCTGAAAATCTTGATAAAACAGCTCCTGATTTTAATTAGGGGTGTGTGTGTGTGTGTGTGTCTGTCTATCTATTTCATAGAACTGGAAGGGACCCCAAAAGGTTGAGTCCAGCCCCCTGCCTTCACTAGCAGGACCAAGTACTGATTTTGTCCCAGATCCCTAAGTGGCCCCCTCAAGGGCTGAACTCGCACCCCTGGGTTTAGCAGGCCAATCCGCAAACCACTGAGCTGTCCCTCTCTTTCAATGCTGAGCCCTTCATTATGGTGTTCTGGTTACTGTAATGACCTTTGTTTGGCCACGTCTTCCTTCTAAGGCATGTCAGCTTCATTCCCATAAGAAGTTTTGAAGCAATTTTTTAAAATGTGATGCCGATGGGTGTCTGGAAGCTTAAAATTACACTTATTAAATTGGCCTCTTGTGGCGATGTTGTGTTGTGGTTCATGAGTCCTAAAAAATATGCTTCTGTTTTGATGGTTTCAACCATGTTTTGGAGCAGACTCTAACCCAAGGAATCTGAAGTTATATAATCTCCTCTTCTAGGTGTTTGTTTCACTTGGATTTTAGAGCTGGGTAGTGCAAACTGTACTAGAATATTTCAGGGTCAAAAGGCACTAAGTGCCTTGGGAATGTTATTCCTTTAGAAATAGCCAGCTGGTAACAATACTGCTATTTTTGGTGATTATAACCCAGTAGTAGATAGTCTGGGTTAAATTTGGTAGAAAACCACTTGTTCATTGACTAGATAGCATCCAGGATTCCTCAAAGCTTTTCCCCCAGACTTGCTAGGAATATTTGTATGTAAGATGTGTCCCCTCACCAGTTGTTTTTGTAAGGCTTTGGGATTTGAAAACATTGCTTTCATGCTTTTAGGTTTGTTTTGAGTGTGTGGTGTGGGTTGGTTTTTTGTTTTTGTTTTTTCTTTAGAACTTGGCTGTTTAAAAAGTAGTTACTTATAAACTAGTGAAGAAAAGTTGGAAGCCAGCTGCCCTCATTTCCAAACCTTAGATATGTCACAAAAAATAACAGATGTCTGTGCAGCAAGTGCCTGTGCTGTGTTTCCTAGATGGCCAGGATCTGCAAGAGCAGATGCAAATACCCCTAGCTAATTTCTTAATAAATACACTGATCACTGACTGTCTAAAGATGAAAAGCAGAAGCCTGCAGCAAGATTAATTACTCAGTTAGGAGAATAAAAAACCATCACATGATCTTTATTCCTTTGAGTGGGTGGAGTTGCTTTGACTCTGCCCTTCTGGGTATGCTAAAGTGTGCATCTGATCCATCAGGCTTAAATAGTTATTGACCCATAGTATGTGGAGGTTTTCCCTGTTACTTAACCTAAGGAATTCTGACTGTATAATAGTGCATAGAGACTGCTTTAATTGCTGGCCACTGCTTGTATAACTTCTAATTTTTAGTCTAAAGTTTTCAAGGCCTTTTTCCTTGAAGCTTGGAAATGCTGTAGATTTATAAAAGCTGAAGATGCTGCTGGTAGGGTTTTCCCATTGCACTTGCAGAGCTCTGCCTCCTTTAACAGTTCTGTGTGAACCTACAGGTTCATACTCTCAACATCCCTTGGAGGCTGGCAATGTAGAATTGTCTCCAATTTGACCAATGTGGAAACTGAAGCACCAGAAGGCAAAATGACTTCCCTGGCCATGGAGAGGCAGTGGCTAAGTTGGGACTTGGGAGTAGAATTCATGACTTTGTGGCTCCCAATCAAAATAGGGAGGGTTGGGGCCCACAAACCCAAGAGTGGCAGTAAATGACATATGACATGGTACCGAGCTCCTCTTTCTGTTTTTTTTGTTCTGCTTCTAGCAGTTGGCTCTCTGCATGACTTGAATGCAGGGTTCTCTTGATGTGTGACTGGTGTACAAGTTCCACAACTCAGCTGCTTCTCTATCTGTTTAGAAAGTGGCTTCAAGAATTTTAAGTGAAATTAATACCTTTTGCATGGGATCTATCTGAGAGAGTGAGACGGCAAAGGGGTCTCCCATCATAATCCAGTGTTGTAGCAGGACATCTCAGTCTGTCTAGGCCTGAATTAGCAAATGCCATGCTGGCCTCAGCTAAACATGAGATTTTCAAAACGGTCAGTCTCACTCAGTTTGCTACATAGCAAGACTTTTTCAGTAAAGATAATGAGGGAATTGGTTCCTGGAGTGTGGAGCATTTGGAGCAGAGTCTTGCAGAATTATTGGAGATGGACGAGAGCTTTATATTCCAAGGGGGAGGGAGAATTATTGACACGGCTGTTTTTCCACACCATAGCATAACTTCATGTTGGTTCTGAGGTTCAGCCTTAACTCGAGAGCTCCTTGCTCCTCTGGGTTTAAGTGAGATTCATTTCTAATTGTGCCTTGTTTTTTGCTTTTTTTACATTTAACCTTTTATGCTTACAGGTTCCATACCATTTCCGCTTGGCTCAGGAGAGCCATGGATTTGGGGGATCATTCTCACTTGATCTGCTCAGTCCTCAGAGGTGCTTTCCTCAAGAGAATTAGAAGGATTGAAGGCTTACGTGTATTAGAGAGGGCTGACCTCTTCTAGTTCTAATACGATTTGGTACATGTGTACACACCTTTCAGGCTCAACTGTGCTAGTCTTTAATGCAGTCTGAGTGAGCGAGTGCTCTGTTTTAACAGGACTGCAGAGAAAATGCATTGCCTTTCCTTTACCGCAGACTTTGCCTGTACAAAGCAGAGGGTACTAGGATGCAGGGAAATGCAGGCTGAAGTAAACTCAAACTCACATCTTTAATCAAGTTTATTAAAGTTGTACAACTAAATGGCTTTTGATGGCTCTCCCCTCTTCATGCTTTCTTTGGGCATTAGTGTATATAGTGACATGCCAAAAGATGGGGACTGAAGGATCAAGCTTTGCTTCTAACTATCTGAAACTCTCTCCTCCTCGGTGACATAAACTGGCCTGTGGTCATCCATGCTTGCAAGGAAGGTGGTGTTATCTACACAATGCTAAAATACCAGTGAACTCAATGAACACTGATAACAGTGTTGGATGTGGGACCCAAACTATTCCATTCATTGTAGCCATGTTTTAACAGCATCTGTTCTAATGATTCTTGCATGTGGTTTCTTAGACTATTACACATACCACATTTAAGTCACAGAAGGCTGAAGCCCTGAGCCTTCTAGGTTCCCTTCTGTCTTAATGATAGTTTATGGTGGCCTTTGGGATGGAATGCCATGGCTTTCAAACTCTGGTGGCTAAAACTGGACTCTTAAATACTCTCGTGGTGACAAAAAAAAAAATAATGTAGACATGGCTTTACAGCACTGCAGTTATGCCGGTGTTGTGCTTACAACAGACGCTGTCTATGCCAATGGGAGAGCTTCTCCTTTGACGTAAGTACTCTGTCTCCCCAAGAGGTGGTAGCTACGTCCCGTCAACACAGCACTATCCACACTGAGTGTTGGGTCAGTATAACTGCAGCACTCGAGTGTGGATTTCCACACCCCGGGTGACATAGTTGTACTGACGTAAAGCTTGTAGTGTAGACCTGGGCTTAGTTTTACCTGACACTTGATAATGGGCTTTTAAAGCTGCCTTGTCATAGTGATATAGAGTGTGGAACTTCTCTTCCTATGTCCTTAAGTGCAGTCACTAGAATTCCTGGTGCAAGTGTGTCGTGCGCAAAATTTTTTTTTAAAGGTCAATACTTAACATATTTGAATGTGAGAATTCTTTAAAAAAAAAAAATAATTCATTTTTTCTTTCACCCCCTAAATCTACTACATTTAGTTCTGAATGGCCTAAAAGTTATTCTAAACAAAAGCTCTTGATGGGAAAATAAACCAAGTCCGCTTTCAAAGCCATGTAAAATTGGTCTCTGGAGTTGTAAGACTTGAGTCGTCTTGTTTTAACTTGTTGCTGGACGAAGACCTTGTTTCGCTGAATTTCAGTCTGGAAGATTAATTTTATTTTTACAGTGGTTCTCAGCTCTCAAAAATGGGGGCTTCTAATGAAGTTGACATACCCTTTTACCCCCTTTCCTCAGTAAGTGTATCCATTCACACTGGACTGAGTGTATTTACAAAACTGATGGGGGAATTGGTGCTGGAGGCAGAGAGCATTTGGAGCAGTCTCTTGCAGAATTGTAGGTGTTGTAATATAAACACAGTGTGTTTAGGTCTGTCTGCTTCATAGACCTCTAATAACCATTCTATAGCCTGTCTCTTGACCAAAGATGGCAAACCTACAAAGGAGGCTGACTGTAGAGCCTCATGATTTGAATTGTCCTATAAATATGTATCCCAAATGGCCAGGTGGCCTTCTTTGAAGCTGTTCAGAAAAATGTGGCATCTCTCTTTAATTGAATTAATGCAGCTTTAATCTGCTGTGTCAGTGTGCTGTACCTGCAGCACTTCTTCAGTCTAAAAAGGTAAACATATCACTCTGCTTGAGGTCTTCAAACCACAATTTGAGGACTTCAATAACTCGGACATAGGTTAGGAGTTTTTATAGAAGTGGATGGGTAGGGTTCTGTGGCCTGCTTTGTGCAGGAGGTCAGACTAGATGATCATGTTGGTCCCTTCTGACCTATGAGTCTGAGTCTAAGTGTCGCCCCCGGTCTCGGTCAGAGGCACAATGCCTCCATTAGTAAGTGCATAATATAATTTTCAAATACCCACTTCAAGAGTGCAGAAGTGTGTCGTGCTGCCGACTGAAAAGGCCATCCGGCAGAAGTGTGAAACATGCAGCAGTGATTACAGGTGGGCGTTCTGGGCAATCTGTGTAAATGGGAGTCCAGATAAATAAACACTGGATAATTGGGTGTCTCTGACCTCGTCTCCTTTTAGACCCATGCTCCCTTTGCTCAGACAAGCCTCTCATCTGTGCCCTTTTTTCTCCTCCCTATGCTTGTCCCTGGGCCTACTTCTAGACTGCCAGTCTTCCTGGAGTGCCCTGGTGACCCTGTCCACTGTGCCGTTCTTCTCAAAACCTGCAGCTTCTAAGTGACTTACATCCTTATATATAAACTAAACCCTCCAAAATAACACTTACCTGAAACAGCCACGCAGCAGTCGGACTGTGTGCTTTAGCCACGTACTGACCATCTGACTGTATTGTCTTTGCCATTTTTCATCTGCTCTTCCCCACGCTGTAAGAGCCTCAGGGCAGAGCCTTGACGTTTGTCTGTACTGTGAAGCACGATGCACCTGTGTACGCGATTAATAAGCATTGTATCCCTGGTACATATCTGGTAGAATGGGGATCAGACGTGTCTATTGCGTCAGAGTGAAAATAGTAAGTTGGGGCTCTATTTCCTTAGCCATATGATGCGCAGATCTGGAGATACAAGAACTTGCTTGGAAAGGAGCCTTCTGCTTTCTAAAGCTTTGGTGTCTTCAAAAGTGACGTAGGTTAAAGCAGGACTCTAGCTTTGGTAAATCAGTGTAGGTAGCTGTGAGTTTGCTGATGTTTGGATCTCCACCATCAAACTCAGAAGGTTAGGCTCTAAGAATGTATGTCCGCGTGCCGTGTACGGCTAAGAAAGAGCAAGGTTTCTCTTCCAGCACTGTAGAATAGGAAATCTTTTTGAATTGGTCTTATCCAGTTGGGACTAGTCTGAAACTTTCTGCCCTTAGCTGCAAAGTGCAGCTGGGAGTTGAGCTAGGACTGCAGTGCAGTGTGAATACACACCCTTCCAGGGAGCACTCCTTTCTGTCTCTGGGCAAATCAAAGTTATGCTGTTCCTTGCATTACTGTCCCTAGGTGAAATTCACTCGAGTGGTGACAGGGACACGTGAGAGGCCTTTAGCAAAGACAGTGCTGCAGAGATGTTGCTAGCCCCTGCATGCTGTGCAGCAAGTCTTCACGTCGGTCCTACATATATTGGCACAGACAAGGCCAAGGGAGTGGACGTGGGACTATGTGGTTCTGGTAGCTCTGTCTCCCTGTAAGAAGCATCGGGGAGTGCAGTGCTCTTTCTGCAGCATTTAACTGATTTAAACTAGTGGAAACTTCTCACCTAGATAAAGCTAAATTCGCCTTATACCGGGTACAAATGCAGCTAGTCTAAGTACCCAGGCTCCCTTTCTACAAGAAGTAACAGTCCCAGTAAGCACAATGGTTTGTAAGAAAGTTTTATACTCTCTAAATGTCTCCCATGAAATTTCTCACTGTGGTTGGCTAGAAGCCAACATCTCATGTAGGTGGTTTCTGTGTTTCGGTGCTTGGTGGTTTGAACTCCCATGAATGCATAATGAAAAAATTATGACTTCCTTATTGAAGTGTATGTAGTATGTTTCTGCTTTAGCCCCATGGACAGGGTGACACCATCAAAGAGCTGTAGCTGCGTCTCCTCTTGCAGTGCTATCCAGTCTATCAGCACATGCATGGAATAATTCAGACACAGCCTGAAGCTGCGCTAATGCTGGTGTATTGCAGACTTGTATCTTCATCAGTTCACTTTTCCTTCTTGGACAAAAAACAATTGATACATCTTCAAATTCCCTCACTGCCTTGTCAATGAATGCTAATTTTAAGCCGCATTTTCTGTAGAGATCCTTATGGTACCACTACTAAACAGTCTCCTCTTTCATTATCAGAATCACTCCTATTAAGCCTACGTTTAAATCCATGTTTCATGTTGAAATGAGGTCTGTTGGGTTTTATTTTCAGCGGGGATTTGCTGGGACAATGTATTGTGTGAGTGTTACAAAGTAAATGCAATGTCTGCTCCATAACTGGAGGAGAAATGATATGTATTGGGATCCCTGAGAGATTAAGTGGTTGCATTTGGTAGAGTGGAGTTACGCTCCTTATGCTGTCAGCCTCTGAGTGCGGTCCTGGAGAAGCAATGGCACGTAAGGGAGTTACAGTTGGTGTTCCCCTTCCAACAAGGAAAAGCACTCCATTGTTGGCACCACTGATGCCTGCTTGGGATGAAAGTAGCTGTGCCTCAGACCAGGTGACAAGCAGTCAAGAAGAGCTGCTTGGGGGCAGCTTGTGTAAAACCCATCTGTCTGTCTGGGTCATGCGTGACTTCAGACGGGTGGCTAGTCCCTCAGTTTCATGAGCACAAGAACTCAGTCGTGGTTTCAGCACCTTAGATGGGGGTTTTAGCCACACAACTCCTAGTTGTAGCTCAGAAAGTCTGTTCGACTTTCAGATGACCTCCAGCTTGGCAGCTGCTCATGGTGAATTCCTTAGGATGGAATACAGCTGTAAGCGGGACCAAAATGTCCAAAGCTGGGTGTTTTTTGACATTAGGCCCTTAAGACGCTGGATGTTCAGACATGCCGAGTGCTGGTGTAATAGGTTCCTTAGATGCAAGGACACAGCTTAGGAAATCTATCTCATCTTAATCTGTTTTAGGATTCTCTCTAGTGCCTGTCACTGTAGTATCTAACCAGTTACGGTCTATATACTTAATTTCCCCAAAGACCTTGCTCTTCCATGGAGTCTGCACATCTTGCTAGTATCTGCTTCTGCAGTGGCACTCTTCGAGTGGTCACTGTACACATGGATAGCAAAGGAGGAGAAGAGGAGGCTTTTAACCAGATTAAGAGGAAGGAGAAAGTGCAGGGATTTAAGGATTAAGAAAGCAAAGGCAGCATGCAGTTGCTGATTAAAAGCCTGTGGTGGAGAAGCCAATTGCTGGATTAGAAATCAAGCCCTTTTTTCACCTGCACAATGTTGTGGATCAGAGCATTTCTAAAATCCCATTGTAAGTATTTTGTAAGGTTTGAGAGAGGATGGTTTGGGGTAAAAAACCAGAACGCTTGTAGATAGAGAACTGTGTACTGAGTGAAAACTCTGCTGATAATCCAGTTACCTTTTAAAACTTCCGGTAGAATTTAAAGCTTACTGCCTGCCATATCTGAAATCTCTTCCTGACAGAAGGCACCATGGCTTGTTCTGATATAACAAGAACATCTGGTTTCAATGATTTTTTTTTTTTTTCCTCTCTCTCCCCTCACCCCAAACATCTTTCCTGCTGTCCCTACCCCAAGTATTTTGCACAGATGTTGTCATGCGGCCCCTGCAGAGAATCAAACCCTGTGTAGATTACAGGATTGGTAGAAAGATTAGGAAAAAATAATCTGTTACTAAGGAGATATGAGTTGTAGTATTTTGTCACTAATGACGAGTCTGCCAAAGGGAAGCAGATGGCACAAAGGAGACCAGGATTATACAGACGGTTACTACATAGCAACAGCAGGGCAGCAAAAGTGGTGGGTCTGGTGACCTTTCAGAGGTCAAATAAATCCTGTTCTGTGGCAAGAAAGACAATAGCCTTTTTCCTTGTCACGCAAACCAGCTCTTCCCTCTTTCCCTGTGGGCTGGTTCAAACAGTGACACAGCTGCCATGATGGCACGGGCAACATGACTAACTCTCTTTTCTGGTCAGAGCCAAAATTGCATTTTCCATATTATCTGAAAGGTGGAGCTGGCATGCGATTGATAACTTGTATATTGTGAAAATAAAAGAAAACCTGTGTTCAGCTTGCTTGTCTCGTGTCCCTGACGTACGGAGTTTGGCTATTCCACGTTTTTCCTTGTTAATCCCTCCTTTGCCACTGAATCAGCGTTCACTGATTTGTTGTTGGGGATTTCATCGGAAAAAGTCATGTTTTTCCTTGCAAGCTGTGAAGAAAGTTGAGACCTCCGACACTTTCTGAATACAGTGCCCTGCATTGCCAGCCTCTTCTAATTTTTACGTCCAATGAATTAAGATCGCCCCAGGAAGGGATGATATGTTGGTGGTGACCCTTTTATTCAGTAAATAGGCAGAGAGGAGCTCTGCAGTACCAGTTTATTCTCACGCTGCTGTCCAGTTCAGTCTATGCAAGATGACGTCCGTCATCCCCTATGAGGAAGAAAACTGGGTCCAAGGGGTAAAGGAACTGCGGCTCCTGGTCAACCAGAGATCTTTGTTTTTCACAAAATAGGCTCCTTGACAGCCAGTACTGGAATACTGAAAAATGACCAGAGATTTGATTAGAGATGACTGGGCAATAATTGAAAATGCAATACCTCAGACCCTGGTGACTTCTGCTGTTCTTCCTTCTGTCCTCCTGACACAGATGAACAGTCACTTGCTTTCTTGTGCTTGCAGGATCTCTCAGACTGCACCAAAGCTACTCCCTTAAGCGACTCAGGAGCCAGAGCTGCTTGGATGTACAAACCAGATGGTAGTCTTGTTCTGCGAGGGGTGGAGAGGGCTGAGACAGAGCAACTGCCTTAGTCTGCTGGTTTTTGTCCCCACCTGAATGAATGATGTTATGCTGCAAACAAACAAAAGGTATATGGGGGTTTGATCTGCTTCCTCTGAAGCATCAGGATTGGTCATGGCTGGAGATGGGACACTGGGTGAGGAAGGCTAGGGCACCGAGGTAGCACGAAATGGGGTGTCTCTCTGCCTCTCTAGGGCTTGGCTGGCTGGTTTGTGCTCACATGGTCAGGGCTAACTGATGGCCATGTGTGGGGCCAGGAAGGAATTCTCCCCCGCTCAGGTCGGCTCTGGGGGTGAGGGTCACTTGTCAGGATTATCTGAGTGTATTTCATGTAATTACTTCCCTGCCATTGTGGGCCCTCAGACATTGGTGCACCTCAGTCCCTCCTGTTCTCTGCCTGTGCCACACAGCGGTTTAGTTTACTGTGGGCTGTAATACTTGGATCTCAGTTTGGTTGTTGTGTTTAATGCATGGATGCTGGTGGCCTGTGATTATACAGGGGGTCAGGCTGGATCTGCTGGTCCCTTCTGACCTTAAATGCCGACTCTCTAAACCAATTCAAAGACTCAGACTTTGGGACTGATGCCTGCAGCTGTGGGCTGCGCTCTAGCTTTGCTGCTGTTCTGCATGCCATCACCTGGAATCTCTTAAATACAGAGACATGGACCCGTTGAACTGGATGAAGCTGCTAATTTGGAAACTGAGCAGTAGATAAATAAACGAGGAAGGGCAGAGGTACCATGTAAACTTGAGTGCAGAAAAGAAACCAAATAAATGGTGCTGTTCCAGCACCACTTAGAGACGAAGAAGCTTTGGGTGTCAGCCCTATATGGGGGAGATGATATAACCTCCCATCCATTTTACCCACTTTCTCTGGAGGAGGCATGCTGCTTTCATGGTACACTTGTCTTAAATTACACCAGGTGAGTGCTCTAGGCACATGTCTAAATACTTTCAAAAGCCACCAGTTTTGGACTAATGCAAGCAATAATGACTAAGACTTCTGGAGGTCCTGTTTGGGATGGTGGTGGCTGGGAGAAACTGGGAAAATTAAATGAGGAATCCTCGAAATGCAGCCTTGGGAGGGACCTTGAGACTTCACCTTTTATTTTAAAACCTACAGGAAAAATACTCCTCTCCTTCCCTGCTCCAGTTTTCACTTGGAACCAGCTGCAGTATCTCTGCTTGCTTATTGCACCTGGCCAGAACTGTTTTACAGGTCCCACCTGAGGCTAAACAATCTCTTGCTTCTCAGTAAAAGCTCCTGTACTTGCAAATGATCAATAGACAAGGCAAGTTGAAGGAAGGCAAGCAGAACTGTGCGGGGGTTGTCACGGAGTGCCCGGGCGATGCTCTGGAACTGCTCCCCACTAAGCCAGTCAGGGCTCTGGGGAGCCTCCTCTCCTTTGGAGCAGACTTGTTCAGGGCAAGAAGCTCACACGTCTTCACCTCCTGGGTCTCTCCTTGGAGCATTCAGCATCCTCTGCCCCTCCGTGGGCTTCCCACAGCGAGCCCACCCAGGCGGGGTCCTGGGGAAGCCACAGGGTTCTGCACCCCCACTTTGCAGTCAGACGTGACTCTCAGCCAGCAAAACAGAGGTTTATTCGATGACAGGAACAGGGTCTAAAACAGAGCTTGTAGATACAGCGAACCAGACCCCTCGGCCGGGTCCATTCTGGGGGGCAGTGAGCCAGACCCCTAGGTCTGCACTTCACTCCTTGTCCCCAGGCAGCTCCAGACTAACCCCCCTCCAGCCCCTCCTCTCCGCTCAGCTCCTTTCCCGGGCCAGGAGGTCACCTGATCCCTTTGTCTCCAACACCTTCAGTTGGCACCTTTGCAGAGGAGGGGCCCAGGCCATCAGTTGCTAGGAGACAGAGTGCCAGGCATTTAGGTGCACTGGCCCTTTGCTCTGCAGCAATCACACACCCTTATTCCACCACCTAGATACTTAAGAACTGCCTAGGGGACACTGAGGCACCAACACAGTATTCAGAGCAAACATTAAGAACATTCCCAGTTCGTCACAGGGGTGGCGGGGAGATTATACATAAACAGGAGCACTTAAACCACAGCTCAGCACCAGATGCTACCCAGTCCTAGCTTGGAGGATCATATTCCAACAGTTCAGGATGTGTGTAAAGAATGTAACTGGTTCTTGGTGATGACATTAGTTAGACCCAAGGTTTAATGGTTGGAGTCTCCTGTCAAACAGTGATGCAGCCCTGGGAACTTTTTGGAGCAAGAGGACCTGAATCCGGGCATGTTTCTATAAATTATTCTATGGAGAGTAATAGAAAGGATCCTGTGATCAGCCAGAGAACTTGCCATGGGAGGTCTCTAAGCATTTCTTTCCCTGCTCCTGTCAAAGATCCAGCCTAGTGCAACCAGGGGTGGCTCCAGGCCCCAGCACGCCAAGCGTGTGCTTGGGACAGCATGCCATGGGGGGCGCTCTGCCTTCGCCGCGAGGGCGGCAGGCAGGCAGCCTTCGGCAGCGTGCCTGCGGGAGGCCCACCGGAGCCATGGGACTGGCAACCAGCAGAGCACCCCCTGCAGTGTGCCACCGTGCTTGGGGCGGCGAAATGGCTAGAGCCGCCCGAGTGCAACACAGGTCAGATCATGTTTTGTACTTCATGTAAAGTATGTGCAATAAATTGCTCTAGCAATTGCTGCTTAAGCTCATGTCCAAATGACCCCATGCTGTTTGTGCAGGGAGACGGAACCACAGTCGCCGACTAGCCTCAAGACGACTGAGCTATCCCTTGCTTGTTGCAGTGTTGGTTAGTGCCCTCCCAGTGCTTCCCATCCAGGGATCTCAAACCCTTTTCAAACATGCTTTGAATAAAAGCCTTATCAGCCCCTCCTACCCCCCACCACACTTGACAGAAGTGAAACCAAGACAGAGGTTGTGACTTACAAGTCAGCTTGTCACAAGTCAGGGCCAGCAGTGGGGACAAATCCTTACTCTAACCATTACACTGTGATGTCTCCCAGGCATTTGCATTCAGGATATGGAGCCCTTTGAAATGGAGTAGAGGCTTCCTGGCTTCCGATAGTGTTCTACAACCGCACTTAGCTGCTGTTTGCTAGGCTGCTGCAGCTTCCAGACAGCTCTCTAGGATGTAGTTGCTTGGATACTTGCCTCTTCTGTTACCATAAATGCCAGGTAACAACTTGCTGCTTGTAATTGCACCCTCGAGCACAGAGCCGGGCTGAGCAAGGCTAACGACTCCCTTTGGAAGTACAGTATCGCAGCGCTGCATGAAGTTCTGAATGCTGCTTTGTTCACTCTTCTCCATCTAAGCTCTCAAAGCAGCGAGAAGTGACTTCCACTGCGCCAAGGAGCAGTTTTTTTCCCCAGAAAAATGTCTATACTGCACTGATCCCCCGCCCCCCACCACAGCCCCACATCTCAGAGTCTGGGCCAGTTGACTTGGGCTCAGGCTGCAGGGCTCCAGAAAGTTCAGGCTTGGGTTGGAACCCCGGCTCTGAGACTCACTCCCCTTGTGGGATCTCTGAGCCCAGGCTCCAGCTTGAGCCCAAATGTCTACACTGCAATGTTGGAGCCTGAGTCAGCTAACCCTGGCCAGGCACAGCCGTGCTGGGTCTTTTGTCACTCTGTAGACAGACATACCCTACGAGATCAGTTCCTGATATCTTCGGCACCATGGGCCCTGCGTGGTGTGGCTGTTAACTCTTATGTCTGTGCTTCTGCTACTTCAGCCATTACATCCAGCACTCGTGCTGAGAGAGGGTGGGATGCACTGGGTTTGCACTGCATCTGAGGTGGGTGCGAATCTATTGCAAGTGTCTGTATTTCTCTGCTTAAAACTTGTTTAAAACAGTCCAGGGGCATGGTGCTCTTTTAACAAGGAAATTTGCTGCACAAGGAAACTTAAATCTGCATCCCTAGGTGTAACTTCTCTTCCACCCCATAACAGTCCACTGCCTAAATGTCAAATCTCTTAGGGCTGGTCTGCACAGGTTTTTTGTACCTGTGTAACTGTCAGCGCAATCCCAGCCCCTCCTGTAGACTCCAGTGTAAAGACACTTTCTACCAGGATAGTGTATTCTGGCTTTCAGTATGTGCACACTTACGCCAATGTAACTATGTCTGCATTAGGTTGACTGTACTGTTAAAGTGGCACAGCTTGTGTGTGTCTACAGGGCCTTAGAATATGTAACTTACCCTTCACGCTGTGTGTGAAGACTTAATTTTTTTACTGTGGAGTAGAGGCGATTATGCATCTACAGTCTCTTGGTGCTGGCGGCCCAGAAATAGCTATAAATAACCTATATGGTGACAGGAAGATGTCTTTTTGTTTTATGATCAGCCCCTTCCTTCCCCTCGCAGCATACCTCCCTTCCCTTCCTTCCCCCACCAGAACTGACCCCTTAGCATCTGTAAAACATCCTCTTATGGGAAGAGAACCTATATGCTTAGCATATATAGTGAATCTCTAGCCAATATACAGAGTGGGAAATCTATTCTGTGGGAATCTGCATTTAAAAAAAAAAAGGTGAGGGAGGGACTGAGAATTGTCACTGCTTCTGCTGTGTTGATCTTTGTCCTTATTGCATGTAATGTGGTATTGATGTTGCTCCTGAATTATGAAGGATTGATCTACTGCAGTCTGAATTCCCCTCTCTTTAGCCTCTGTGCAGCTCTTTGTTGGCTAGAGATTCCGTTATGAGCTTTTCCAGTGCCGTTTGGCTCAAGCTGTCATTTATATTCTGCACTTTTGGAGCCTGTCAGTTCTGGAAATATAGAGCCAGTCTTAAGCAAGGTTTTGACTACTCGATAGGGCTGGTTTGAGCCTTATGTACTAATTTAAAAAGTATTGGTGACTGTATTAGATTAGACAAGAAGGGCACGCCGCCCTCTTATTTGCGTAAGGGCGGTTAAGATTTGCATGGACAGCTGACATCCATTCACTGCTGATATCCCTGCCACTGCTGCATGCAGGAAGGGATTTTCTTTTAATCACAGATTTTCTTATGCAGAATATCCATGTGTAAAATGGCTCCAGGAAGTCCATGCCCTGAGATTCACCCATGTGAATGTGTAAACATATATTTTCACTTGGTCTCCAAATCAGTTTTGCCTCTGACATCAGCAACAATTCTTGGTGTGAAAGCTGGAGCTGCACACGGTCGTGGTTATGCAAAGAGGTGTTTTGGTCACATATGTCACTTGGGAATAGGGAGGGGGGGAAACTAGCATTTAAGTTAGTGCTGAGGAGAAAATGAAAAATGCTTGTCAGTTACAAGGAGCCTAGTGCAGGACTTCCTAATACTTGCCTACAGGGAGGTGACACAAATCTTCAAAGCTTGATGTTCTAGAAAATTATATATAGCCTAAAGAATCCCAGATCACTTCAGATTACTACCTCCTCTGTCCTTTGTCCACAATGTCCAGTAGCATGTGCACAAGTCTCCTGGAGGCTAGAGAGAGGTTTGGTTGTAATAGAGCTGCATCTTTAAAGTTCTGTGTGGCGGTCTGGGTGCTGAAAATTGATCCTTTGCTCTCTACTGTAATTTTTTTAAGAGAAGTCACATTGTTAATGCTCGTTTAATGCAGTGTTTTTAATATGAATATATAGGATAGCGACTGGATAGCGTAGTGGTTAAGAGCGCTGCCCTTTCATACGGGAGACTGCCCTTTGATATGAGAGACCGGGGTTCAAATCCTGGTTGGTACCCAACTTTCCAGTAGGGGTCCTTGGGCAAAAGACCCCCTAACGCTTCACCTGCCTATCTCAGATATGAGAGTGACATGAACTAGGAGAGTCATGCTGGCTCGGACGTCGCCCGGATTAACAAGGTCTGCACCAGATGTTGAGGAACCAGGACAATCTGACGATAAGTGGGCTACTGGAACAAACCATTCATGGAATGTTCCTGGGATCTGTTGGAGCCCACTCACCCAGCTAGACGTCACAGCCCCGAGTTGCTCCTACCACTACTGGGACCACTTTTGGCCTTCACTTTCACCATCCTCTCTAGTTCTCTTCAGGCCCTGGTACTTCTCCAACTTCTCATATTCTTCTTCCTGATGTTGCTGTCACTTGGCACTGTGACACTGTGGCACTGGCACTTGCTATATCTATCACCACCGCTGTCTTCTGGTCCTTGTCTATTACCACGATGTCTGGTTGATTGGCCAGTACCTGCCTGTCCGTCTGGATCTGGAAGTCCCACAGAATTTTAGCCCTGCTACTTCTCCACAACCTTCTGTGGAAATCTCCATCTGGTCTTGGGAGGGTCTAGCCCAGTACGCTTGTGCAGATGTTCCTGTACACAATGCCAGCACTTGGTTGTGCGTTCAGTGTATGCTGTCTTCTCCTGCATCTTACATCCGCCACTATGTGTTGGACTGTCTCCGAGGCTCTCTGCAGTCTGCACCTTGGGTCCTCTCTAGTGTGGTAGACCTGCTGCTTCAATGATCTGGTGCTCAGTGCCTGTTCCTGTGCTGCTATGATCAGTGCCTCAGTGCTGTCTTTTTAGTCAGCCCTTTCACACTGGTAGGATTTCCCAATGTCAGCCACCTCAGCTATTTGTCGATGGTACATCCCATGCAGGGTCTTGTCTTGCCTGGCACTTCTTCTGTTTGGTCTTCCTCCCATGTCTGCTGCCGCCTCAGCGCATTCTCTAGCATCTCATCTTTGTGGCCCATCTTACTGATGTACTCCTGGATTTCGGGTTTTTGTCCAGGACAGTGGCTTTGACGCTCACCAAGCCCTGCTCGCTCTTTTCCTGCTGGTAATACAGTCTCTGGGTGTTGGACTTGGGGTGGAAACCTCGTGCATTGTGAGGAGCTTACGGGTTGCAAATC
>NC_133788.1:22378516-22404585 GCF_003597395.2 Chelonoidis abingdonii
AACATCAGAGCTCTCTGTCCAGAAGAGTGCAGTGCTAGGAACAGCTAAGATACTGCGCAGAACCCTCAAACTCCCAGGCCTCTGGTAGAGGACCCGAGGTTGAGGAAGACACAACTACCCATAGGGGTGAGAGGGGAATTTTTTTTTATACACTGCTCATGCCATTCCTCTAAGCCAGGTCTCCTTGATTAAAGCAAAAGCTGTTGTAGTCCTGGCAGGCAAGATTATTTCATTTAATGTAGAAATTCAATTGACAGTAATCTCCTCTTCTGTTTTTAATCTCCTATTGTATTGCAGTAGGACATGTCACACTGTATTTCACATCCTGACTCTCTTGTGCTACCGGTTGGAGGATTTTTAGATTTTTGCTTTTAAGATCTGAAGGGTTTTTAAATTTTGGTTACCACTGGAACAAGAGAAATAAACAGGGTTTGCATAGATCACTTTTCTCCAGCAGAAAAGATGCAAGACTCAGTTAGGAGATAGCTTTTTCTTTTTGAGAGCAAAAGCACAGTGTCTTTGACCCAAATATGCCAGTTCCTGACACAGCAGTGTGTTAGAGAACAGTACCGAAGGGATGCTAGCATCTGAATGAGAACTTAGCTGCTGATAGGGTTAGCACAGGCTACCTTCCTCCACAGTCCAGATGTATGTGCAAGGAATGATGGGAGGAAAGTGAAGCCATATTGAAGAATAAGATGTTTTGTGAACCTGCCTTTTGCACTGAGACTTGGGCAGATGCTGGCTCTGTTATGAGACACTATAGAGAAATAAGGGTTGCCATACCAGATTAGACCTTAGATCCATCTAGTCCAGTATTCTGCCTTCAGCGCTGGCCAATTCCTGGTGCTTCAGAGTAAAGTAGAAAGCCCCATAATGGACCTATCAATGCAGTACATAATGGAAAAATACTTTCCGCATCCTTGCACTGTGAATTTGCTTGTTGTATCTGGATTAGCTCCAATATCGTCCATGGCCATAGTAAAATCATCCAGATATAGTTTTTTGTGACTGACTTTTACAGATAGACTCCATGCTAGGTAAACAAGTACTTCCTTATACATTTACTTCCCCTTATTTTGATACTGAGACCAGGTAAAAAAGGACAGATCAGCTCTTACTCTGTCCTTTTATAATCTTCCACTAAGTTCCCTCTAGTGTTTCTTATTGCTAGTTCTAGGTTTTGCAGCTGCTCACCAATTTAAATCCCATCATGTCTTGTCTAGTCTAGTGGCTGTCACCGCTGACCACCTATTGGAGGGAATACCAGACCTGTGTGCATGTGTTTCATAGACCCAATTCTCTTTCAGATAAAGAAGACTAAATCAACTGGAAGAGTTCTGTGGGTTTTTGGTAATAGTAAGCAGTCATGGGATCCTCTCAGGGATCAGTAACTAGTTAAAAGACAGGAAACAAACGGTAGGAATAAATGGTCAACTTTCTGAATGAAGAGGGGTAAATAGTGAGGTCCCCTAGGGTCTGGTCTACATATTCATAAATGATCTGGAAAACAGGGTAAACAGGGAAGTGGCAAAATTTGCAGATGATACAAAATTACTCAGGATAGTTAAGTCCAAAGCAGACTGTGAAGATAACTTGATCACTGTCCTGTTCTGTGTGTTCCTTCAGCAGCATCTGGCATTGACCGCTGTCAGAAGACAGGATACTGGGCTATATGGAGCATTGGTCTGACCCTGTGTGGCCACTCTTACGTTTCGAAGTATTATCTGTGTTGTTGACTCTGAATTTGGACTGTCTACACGTTCATCAGAGCCTCTTGCTGTTTATTCTTATGCCTGAAACAAACAGAGGAACTTTTTGACAGTTGGTCCAGGAATGGGGGTGTCGTCTTCAGAAGGTGGAACTTGCATTTCTACTTACCAATGGTTACAGTGGAATTGCAGCTTTCAAGTGATTCGGTGTGTCTTGCTTTGTGCCTCGCTATCCTATCATACGTAGCAGTGGAAGGGACGCCCCTTCCCTTCCCTGCATCCTGGCAGGGACAGCCCGGCTGCTTGCACCCTGTCTCTTCAGTGCGTTTCTGCTCGGATGCTGTTGAGAGGGAAGTGATTCTTCTCCTGGAGCAGAAGTGCTGTGCATGATGTCTCCGGATCACACCGTCAGTGGTGTGTTTTGCCATGCTAAGTCTGAAGTTGGAAAAAGGGTGGGGAGACTGGGTGTGAACTACTACCCTGCCTTGCCTATTGCTGTCCTCCGTCTGAGGTGGAGGTGTTGTGTACCAGAAATTCTCTGACAGCTTTTGCTTCTGAACTGCCCCATGGAACTGTGCTGCTTGTCTCGGGGGCCTTGGGTGATTTTCATGCGTTTAAAGCAAGGTGTTATCCAGGAAGGCAGCAGGAACTGTCTAAAAACATTAATAGGTCCCAGAGCTATCCCAATGAAAAGACCAGTGGTGACTGGCTGAGTGATCCTTCTTGGCCCCTGGTTTGGAAAGATCAGGAAGAGCGATTGCATGCAGAGATTTAGACACGCGCGCTCTCCATCTTTCTCGGGGCCTGTTTCCTAATCAGGAAAGATCTTGGTGTCATCATGGAGAGTTCTCTGAAGACCTCCATGCAGTGTGCAGCGGCAGTCAAAAAAGCAAACAGGATGTTAAGAATCATTTAAAAATGGATAGAGAATAAGATGGAGACTATCTTCTTGCCCTTATATAAATCCATGGTACATCTTAAATACTGCGTGCAGATGAGGTCTCCTCATTTCAAAAAAGATATACCGGCATTAGAAAAAGTTGAGAGAAGGGCAACTAAAATGATTGGGGGTTTGCAGTGGGTCCCATACAAGGAGAGATTAAAGAGGCTAGGCCTCTTCAGCTTGGAAAAGAGGAGACTAAGGGGGGATATGATAGAGGTTGGATAAGGAAAAGTTATTTACTTATCCCCAAATACAAGAACAGGGCCACCAAATGAATTAATGGGCAGCAGTTTAAAACAAATAAAGGGAAGTTCTTCTTCACACAGGCACATCAACTTGTTGGAAACTCCTTGCCTGAAAGAAGGTTGTGAAGGCTGGACTATAACACGTTTAAAGAGAACTGGATATAATTCATGGAGGTTAAGTCCATTAAATGGCATTAGCATCAGAGGGTGGAGATGGATGGCAGGAGAGAGGTCACTTGATCATTACCTGTGAGGTTCACTCCCTCTGGGGCACCTGGCATTGGCCACTGTTGGTAGACAGGATAATGGGCTGGATGGACGATTGGTCTGACCCAGAACGGCCGTTCTTATGTGCAGTCTGATCCTCTGGCTTCTTTAAGACTTGTGGTTTCGGGTCATACACAAGCCTTTCTGATTGGTGCCTTTTGTCATTCAAGTGCATAACAAGTAAATGTATTTGCTTCAGTGCAGCTCTCTGCTATGCTGTGTATTTTACGCATGTTCCACTTACTCCTATGCTGATCTCGCAGGCATTGACTGCTTATTTCACCTTCAGGCTCCTTGGAATATACCAGGTAACCTTATTATAATGTCTATGAAAAGATATGAAACTAATTAGGGTTTGTCTCTTCCAGGGGTACATGAGGGGCTTGTAGAATTAGTTGGTTCTGTGTTGAGCTTTATGGCGCGCGCACACACACACACACACACACACACACACACACACACACACACACACACACACACACACACACACACACACACACACACACACACACGTACTTTCACATCACTGCCAGGGGAGTGATATCTAGAATCAACCCTGTTCAAAATCAGTTACTTAATATTCAGAAAATATTTCCATAAACTGCTAGTCATCTTCTCTGCTGTGACATCTGCAGCATGGGGCACGGGTCACTTGCTGAAAGATTCTCTGCACCTTGAGGTCTTCAAACCACAATTTGAGGACTTCAATAACTCAGACATAGGTTAGGGGTTTGTTATAGAAGTGGATGGGTGAAATTGTGTGGCCTGCATTGCGCAGGAGGTCAGACTAGATGATCATAATGGTCCCTTCTGACCTTAAAGTCTGAGTCTATGGACGTCCATGTGCAGTCTGATCCTCTGGCTGCCCACTTTCTGTGGTTAAAACATCCTTCTTGGCATCAAACAACTCCTAAGCAAAGCCCAAGCATGGAACTGAAAATTGTGATATTTCAGTATGTTTCAGAAATTCAAGCTCGAATTAATTCATGGGCAACCTTGGGTCTTTCAAAAGATTTAAACTTTTCAGCCCAGGGTTTCAAGTCCATCCTTGTTTCTTTGTACCAGTCTGGTGGTGGTGCTGGCACTCAGGCCTTGCTGTGAACACAGCATACGTGGGGTTTATGTTAACATAGCTTGTTTAAGAGAATGTTTAAAAAAAAAAACTTTGTGTAGCTCTGCCGCAGAGGGACATGTGTATGGTGGTTTTGAACTGAAGCTGTCTGACTTTGAACATCCAGGTTTTTTTGGTTGTTCCCAGTAAGTGATTTTAAGCTCACTGTTCATAGGACCAGCCTTCTTAACAGGGCATCTTATGCACAGTTTGTCATTGGCGCTATCAGGCTTCAGTTGGTACTTGTTGTGCATTCGTTGTGCGACTCAAACTCCCTTGGACTTCAGGAGTCTGTGCAGCGAATGTATTATCTCATGTGACTTCTGTGATTGAGGGCTGTTGCCAGTATTAATTTGGCTGGGTCCATAGGCAGAGAAGGAGCTGATGATCCGGGGCTAGGCAAAGGATTGTTTATTATGCTGATGTGCTCCGTGCTGTCCAAAGAGCGCCTGTACCAGAGCTTGCAATGTATGAGACAGCTGTCGCAAAGACACAGATGCACTTGGAGACTGAAGGATGCTCTCCCTCACGCTCATGGATTAGCTATTGGATTAATGTTTGGGTGGATAGCCTCTGATTTGACTAGACCAGCTGCCTTCTTCCCAGCAAAGATCCTACCCAGCTGGAAGGTTTTCACAGTGTAATTTGAATATATGGGCAGGGCTGTCGTCAAGGAAGGGTAGGTGGAGTGAGCACATCTTTACTTCAACTGCTTAGCAGTGATCTGATCTATAGCGAAGGATGTCTTCAGTTCCTACTCTCATGAGCCCGTTCCGTTCATTGCCTGATGCGACTCAATAGCTGTGAATTAAAGCTTACTCTAAAGCAATCCTGCCTCATGAGGTGTGGAGGCTTTGAGTAGTAGCAGAACAGAGTCAAGTGATCCATGATGTTGATCAGACCCCTTGTAAAGGTTAATCCTGCAAGGTAACTGGCCTTGGCAATACGCTAACACCTTGCAGTGTTGGGAGTTACTGCTGTTGACAGCTCACTCCTGTATCAGTGAGTTTGTTGCCATCTTTCATGGACTCAAAGTGGGTTTCGCCACGGGTGAAGGCTGGAAAGCTTTCTGTATTTCAGAAATGCAGATACCACTGTGTGGTCATGTCTCCAAGCAGCATTAGGTCTTGAAAGTTCTCCTTGATGAGGAGCACTTTAATTTCTTAAAGGAAGGGGCGTTGTCAGCTTGAAGTCTAGGCATTTAAAATAGCTTGATGCCCTACATCCACTCCTGAGGCCACCTGCCGACCAGGGATTTGCAACCACACTTCACTCTTTCATATTTTCTTCATCCTGCTGCTTGTGTGAAAGATCCCTGCAAACAAAGGAAGAAACTGATCATACAGGAGAAATCGTGAAAATGAGCTGGCTACAGAGATGCCAAATCAAAGTAACTGAGCTGGGGAAGATGGAAATCCTGCCACGCCCCCACAATCTTCTTCCATGAAAAGTCAGCTGGTGCAAATTGTCATCTCTGCGGCAGTCAATGGACCAGTTACAGTAGCTGAGGATTTTGTCCATGGTTGCAGAGGTGCTGGAGTTGCTGTGGCAGTTGACTATAGATGACTGCTCTGTGGTTAGAGAGAGAGCCTCCATTAGTGACCTCAGCAGGATTGAACTAGTGTATATGAAGGCACACCTGGCATCTTTACGACTTGTGGTTAGGAGTCATTGCACTCAAGGCATAGGAAAGCCTCCACTCTAGAGAGTGTCTAGACACAAATTAGAATGACAGTTGTCTGAATTGCCAGCCCCTGGCCATGTAGCCTGTTCCAACAGGCTTTTGGGTTTAGTCAGTGTATTAAGTCAGTGGTGGGGTGGTTTGGGTGGAGGGTAGTGAAGGGCAGATCTGAAGGTGGCTAAATGTACTGCCGCACTAGGAGCTTGTGTTCCCAGCCCCTGCTCAGAGAGGGAAGAGAAGGTAACTAAATGCACCAGGCTTGCTGCTGATGGCATTAGTCGGTGTAATTTTGCATCTCATGTATAAATTGATCTGCATCTTCCATTAAAATGTCCAGCTAGAGCAGTCTGACCCCAGACTAACTGTGGTGATTGTTTAATGCCATTCAAAGTGTGTACAGTCATGAGAGCAGATTTCATTCCCTTTTGATACCAGGAATCTTTTCTAAGGAAGATGCTGCTAGCTGTTATGATGGAAAAGAGACTGTTTCCTCTGTTTTTAATCCTTTTAAATGATTATCACAGTTCTAAGGAAAAAAGCTAACTCCTGGTACAGATCCAGTTTGTGATGTAGCCTGGCTATGGGAAACTCTGCCATGCATGTGAGACTACAGCTGCATCTTCAAACTGAGGGTGGAATGCATAAAATGTAGTGGCCTATTAATACCACTGCTTCACACTGGCAAACTGAGAGATTAACTCATCTGCTTGTTTTGATAGTAGTTTAGCAGCTAGCATTTCACTTTGCAAAGGATGCAAGCAGCAGTTGAGGCATGTTTCCCATAAGTCTGTGACACATGCTTTAGCAATATAACCAAACAGGTATGCTAAAGGGAATTTATTTCAGGGCTCAAACATGTAGATGCAAGAAGCCTCACTAATGTACCATGGCTAATGAAAGTGTAGTAAACCATTGGGTACAGGAGTTGGTGGAAATCATACATCTTATCCAGGAATGTGTGCGCCAGGGAACTCGGATGTTACATGCAGACAGAACAAGCTGGCCTGTGAATTTCAGAATGCAGATGAGCACTGTTTTTATTGCCACATAGAGATAAGAAAGAGGCTTCACAGGGACTGGAGAGTGGCTTATGTGACATGGAGACAGTGCCATTGTATAAGCCTGACTAATACTAAATAATTTCTCTGTTCTCCCTTGCCCTTCTAATGACTGGCACCTGGCAGAAGATCAAAGTAAAAACTGGGTTTGTGTTTTGCATATTCTGTCCGCGTAGCCTGAAAGGCGCAAAGCGTGACATTTTCATCTTTCATTTTAAGCTGTTGTTAATATTGTGGCCTAGATAGAGCCATGAGACTCTCCTTCTGTTTCCCCTGAGGCCCCTGTTTCTGCCATTTCTCTGGCCAAGGAAGACAAGGCGTGACCCCTTTGGAGCTTGTCAGGGCTGCTTCTAAAACAGCAGGAGTTGTTGTACATTGATTGGTACAAGGGGCTGGCTTGAGACTGGAACAATCAGCCCCCAGGAGTCTCTGCATAGCACGAACCACAAGCTACTGTCCAGGCACTCCTTGCTGCACTTTAGCTATAATGTATGGGCCATAGCGAATGGAAAACACTTGACAGCTTGTATTCCAGGGATGCATGTGAGCCACTTCAGCGTTGGTGGCTGTCAGCTCAACAGACGCCCTGCACTACACATCTTCAAATGGCCTTTGTACCGCAGCTAGAAAAACAGTGCTGCTTAAACCAGTTCTAGGTAGTCTCTGTAGCTGACAGCTGGCTGCACCGCACCAATACTTCCCACGCTCTGCAAACATACTAAAAAACGGCAACAGGATCTTCCAAAACACTTTCCATTTAAAAGTACTGTGCATGTGGGAGATGCCTCTCCCATAGGTGAGAGTCACTCCAGAACTTGTAGTGTTTCTCCATCCGTGACTCTCCTGCCCTCTAATGGAGAACTTGTATTAAATTGTAGTTCTGGGTTTATAGCAGCTCCTCGTCTTTACAGTGTGCTTAGTGATCTTACTGCTTTACAGTCATCGGAAAATACCCGTGGTTACACCTAGCGCAGGAAATAATGCAATAGGCCAGATATGCAGCATGTCAGATGATGGTCCGAGCTCACAGTAGAGGAGAAACTCCATGGCAGAATAAGGGAGTGATTGAAGTGGAAGACGGTTAAGCATAACAGGAGCAGCCCATAAGGTGGCACCAAGAGGAGGCTGCAAAGGGGGTAGTCAGGAGGGAAACTTGGGAGACATGAAGCAGATAAGAGAAGCTGTGCTGGAGTTGCAAAGAGCCTCCAATATGAGACAGAAGACATTGAACTTGATGTGGAAAGTCAGTAAGAGTCACAGGGTGAAAGAGGAAAAAGTGTTTTTGGGGAGCAGGATCCTGAATAAGCTGGAAGGATGGAAGCAAGATCAGCTTTATGGGAGAATCTTATTTGGGGTGGGGCATGCATACCTAGACAGATACATGAGATGCAAACTGGCTAGAGGGGAGAGGGTGGCAGACCAATGGGCAGGAAACTTGGTAGTAAAGACAGAAAGCGAAGACAGATGGTTGCCATACATCCTAAAGTGTAAAGATAAGATGAGTTTTCAGACGTCCCAGGCTGGACAGCAGAGTGCAGGTAGCAATATTAGATCTTGGAGACTCTGGCAGAATCGCATGTGTCCATAGTCCAGTTTATATGACCATAATTGGCTATGTTCTGAACAGCTGAACTCCTGACACTAAAATGTGCTGCATTTATGTCTAATGTTTAGCTCTCATCAAATCTTCAGCGGTGACAGATGGAAACTGATGGGGTCATGTCTAGCCGCCTCCACGTTTTCAGAGAGCTCTTGAGGTTTGAATTCCACGTGGAGCCAAGATAACTGAAATGGTCTGCATGCTCCAGGGCATCTCCTCTGTTTGTTTTGCTGAGGGGACATGGTGCTTGCTAGTTGCCATGGCTGGGGTTTTTTGGATGTGCAGCTGGCCACTTGCTGTAATTGATGTGTTTTGCTGCACATTCCAGCCTGAAAAGAGCATTGTCTGCATAGCTTAGATTACTGAGTGAGGTAGCGCAGACCTGAAGTGCTTCTCACCACCACTTCACCTTATCCTGGGCTTGAGGAACTCATTTGACTATAGAACAAATGCTCTTGAGCTCTTGGCTCACCCATAATGGCTGCTGTTCACATTGTTGACTGCTGTTATTAGGTTAGTAAGTCCCCATCCTGGGGAACCCATATGGAGTGTTGGCCATGTGTCTTGTGACCTGGCAGAATCCAGCTGGGGTTCTAAGGCTAGTTGGTCCAGATATACATTGGGCAGCCTTTTCAAAAGTGCTTGAGTGACCTGCATGCTTCTGAGACCTTTACCCTGCCTGACAGCTGATTAACTCGGTGATAGGAAAACGCAATCTGACTGCAAAGTTGACAATGGGTTCCCCATTCCTCATCTGGCCGATCTATCCATTTTTAGGAGGTGAGATGTCTAGCTCTTTCAAGTCACTTGACTTGCACCAGTTCGCTACACTCCATGTTGGTGTTTCCCTTAAAAGGAAATTTGTTGGCAAGGAGATAATCGCATATATGCTTAGGACTTCATAGCTAAACCAGGAAAGGCATCTAGTCCTGAGACTGTGGGTCACTTGGTTATTCTAGATTTGACCTCATGGGTAGATGACTGATGAGGGGCTGCTACAAACGCTTTGTTGTTTAAAGGTCCCAATGATGGTGAGGGGCGTGTTGTGCTAAGTGCTGTGCAAGCAGCTAGGAAGACAAAACCCCTGTTGCCCAGAGCTTACACGGTAGCCAGCACAGAATGGCACCACGTCCTGGGCAGCCATGTGCGGTTGCAGGGAAGCTTAGTCCAAAACCTGGTGTCTTCAGCTATCTGGGATGCCGGTTGCAAGAACAGCTGTGGTTGGCAAGGTGGGCAACAGCGTGGCTCTGAGGAATTCGAGCTTGTGCCATCCCCGTGGATGCTCGCATAATGGCAGCCAGCTTCAGACTCCTGCTGGCACATGGCCTATCGGAGCTGCAGCTTGCAGCATCCAGCCACCTAGAGCCATTCCCTGACTGCAGCTGGGAACATTGCAGTGCTTCATTGCAGGAGGGAGGATTTGGAAAGCTGCTTGGCCAATTCTCTCCTTGCGCAGTTGTACCTGTTTGACGATGTTAACATTTGCATCACGTTCTCTCCTAACGATGGAGTGTTGGGGTTTTCAGTTAGGAGCAAGTGCTCACGCTGCTGGAATGGCATTGCTATTTCTGAGGTCTGGGCTGTGGAAGGTAGCCCTGCTGGTTTCCCCTCAGCATGTGTAGCCTCCAGTTTTAGCTCCGATTTGTGGCTGCAGGTGTCTGTTTTGCTGTTTTGTCTCCTCGTTTACTAGGCATTAACTGGGGTCTGAGCCTGAGAGGTGCTGAACACCTGTGCTGTTCCTGGAACTCTGCTAGTGAGCACCTGTCAGGAGCAGAGTCTCAGATAGCAGAGATGCAAATATTTCTGCTGGCCATTCCGCGTCTGTATTTTGCATTTTGTATAAAGAAAGGCCTTGAGCTTTGCACGTAATAACTAACATAACCCAAGTAATGCTGCATTGACGGCTTTCTTGATCTGTGCCTCTCGTTCTGTGATGTTACAGGAAACCGAATCTGGTTATACAATTCCCTGGTGCTGAAGTGACATTTCCATTCCTCCCTTTTTGAGCCTGTGACTTAGGAATTGCAGGTCTGAACAATTATAACTGTGTCTACAATAGGGCTTTGCCAGGATAGAAACATTTTGTGTGTGTGTGTGTGTGTGTGCGCGCATGCACATTAGACATAGTGCTGCTGGCTGTTTCAGAACTCCTCCCTCGCCCACTGCTCCACTTGCTCTCCTGCCCCTGAGCAGCAGGTCTGCACTTACCCTCTGGTGGGGCTGGAAGAGGGGGGGACGGGGGGGGGGTCAGCAGACATAATGGCTGATTTGGGTCCGGATAGGATCAGCAGAACAATCCACAATCTTATTTCTTACCCTTCTGCTACCTCATGGTAGGTACTAGCCAACCATTCTGTCTTCACCTGTAGACCTTGTAGGTGGCAGCTGAATGGGTTGGTAGGGATGGGTGCAAGAGCATTTTCAAAGCAGCCGTAGCGGATGAAAGATGTAGAAGGAAAACTAGAATAGTTCTGTAGCTGGCAAAGCCTCTGTCTTTGTGTAGAGTTCACTGGCAAGCAGCATACAGAGTCTGGGATTCGGATCTACTCCCCACGTGCGGCAGGTGCCGTCACTCGGAATTGTGGTGATAGAATGGCTCCAATGTTCTAACAAAGGTATCTAGGTGTCATGCAATGCTGTAGGGGAAAGCCTCGTGTGGGCACTTTATAGAAATATAATGGGCACTTCCTGATTGTTCCATCCAGCTGTGCAAAAGATGGTCCCTTCCTGCTGATAGCCTTCTTCCCACCACATAAGCTCCTCTGTGGATGCTCTTTTTAAAAGTGCTAGATACCCCTTCCTCCTCCAGGTGGAATGGAACAGCTGTTATGACAGTTGACTATAACACTATATACCAGTCTAACAGTGAGGAAGAATCCGGGATCTAATTAAAAATCCACGGTGGAATGAAGTAAATGTCTGCACTGGGGTTTGATCAGTATATCCTGCTAATGCTCAGCCCCTGGAGAAAAAGGCTGTGGGATCTTCAGTGCCTGGAGGACCTCGGGTTTTACCTCTTGCCTGAAAGATGGCAAAAACACCCCATAGCACTGCACTGCGGTCGTGCTGGCTTAAAAGGAAGAGGTGCCACATATTGAATTGCCAACACCACTACCTATAGCACCTGTGTGCTCTTTGGAGGTCTCCCTCCCAAATAATGGAAGGTGTGACCCTGCTTGGAATCTGACACTGAAAAATTGTTCTCCTTAACCTCTGAGGACAGGACAAGAAGCAATGGGCTTAAATTGCAGCAAGAGTGGTTTAAGTTGGACATGAGGAAAAACTCTCAGGGTGGATAAGCCCTGGAAAAAATTGCCTAGGGAGGTTGTGGAATCTCTGTCACTGGAGGTTTTTAAGAACAGGTCAGACAAACCCATGTCAGGGATGGTCTAGTTATTATGTAGTCCTGCCTTGAGTGCAGGGGACTGGACTAGATGATTTATTGAAGTCCCTTCCAGTTTTATGCTTCTATGATTCAATAAAATCACAGCCGAAAGCCCCCAAGTGACCTGGGAGAAAACTTGAAAGAGTAGCATTG
The DNA here is from genome assembly GCF_003597395.2 of Chelonoidis abingdonii. Classification (NCBI taxonomy): domain Eukaryota; kingdom Metazoa; phylum Chordata; order Testudines; family Testudinidae; genus Chelonoidis; species Chelonoidis abingdonii. Next base: position 22,390,672 of record NC_133788.1, read on the forward strand.
CCTGTATCGCCTGTTACCAGGTGCTGAGCTTTGGTTTCCTTGAAGACCTTTTTGTGCCAACTTCGAATGTTGCTTGTGCTTTAAAATACTTTCCAACATGGAACTACATTGACCATACTTGATTTTATTATTTTCACTGATAAAGCAAATTCTACACCCCTCCTCCAGTCCTGCCTGCAAATGTCCATTTTAATCTGCTATGAAGTGGAATTAATCACCTTGAGATTTCTCTGCTGAACTATCGCTTCAGGCTTGAATAGAAAATCCTAGTAAAATTCCACAGCATATTAGAAATTATGCCTATTAATTTTGCATCAGAAGCAGTGTACCGTGTCAAATTTCCACTTTCTAGTTCGTCTGCACTTACCCAGCCCCACTTTGGGTTCACTTTTTTGATTCTGAGCTTCTCACTGTCATACACTGGGATTTTCCCCCCAGGAGCAACGTAAGTGCTTGACTGTTGGTGCTCTTTGCTTGGCAGAGGTTGTTGGAAGGCCATGCAGCAGCATGTTAAATTCTGCATATGCAAAATGATTCCCATGTGTTTATTTAAAGGCTTTCCGGAAGTAAGTGCCTATGCAGCAGCAGGAAGAGAGGTGTACAGAGGTAATAAAAAAACACTCCCCGCCCACAGACACCATCCAAGCTAGTGAAGTGCAATAGTCTGAAGTTTTATGAATGGGTTTGTATTTTAACTGGGCATGTTTGTTTTTTCTCCCCTGTGCATGCAGGAGGCGGACAGCGGGGAGGAAGAGTGCCGGTCCCAGCCCAGAAGGTAAGAGTGCCACTTAGCGCTTGCAGCAGTAGTGAAGGATGGTTTCCATGGTGACTGCAGCGCAGTTCTCTCCCCCTGCTCCTACAGCCCCTTCCCACTTTCTAGCTCTTGCTAGTCCAACGCAGCTGGATCATCCTGACCTTTCTGGAAAGCTAATGTCAGCTAACCCCAGCCTAGATGGCATCCCCAGCAACGGGACTACTGCGGCAGTGGAAAGGGCTCTGTGGCGGGTCAGAAGGGTACAGAGAGGCTTCCTGGAAGGGAAGAATCCCTGCCTCTGGGGAGGGGGCTTTGCCCACCACTACATGGGGAACAGGTGGGAAGAGCCTATGCAGCTGTGGGCAATGCATCCATTGCCAAGTCCTGTGATGCTGAGCACCTCCAGCTCCCGAGTGTGGCAGTTGCTCGGGGCCTCAGGATTGGCCCATCACCCATGACACGGGGATACTGAGAGCTCCAGGGCGCAGTGGCCTTGCTCTGTCAGCCGTGGCCCTCTCATAAGTCTGGGCCACAGCCACTTCGCCCCTCTTACTAATGTTGGCTGACAGCAGGTTAATCTGTTTACGGGACAGCATCACAGAATCTGACTTCATCCTCTCGTTGGCACCCTTCAGTTCTCCTACTCCTTCACCTCCAGATATTCCTGCCACGTCTCTTGGCCGCTGATGAACTGTCCCAAAAGCTGAAGTGACTGGGTTACTTCAGGCCTGTAAGCCCAGCCATCATTTACACTGTTGATTTATTTAGGAGGTTCTCACGAGTTTACAACCCTTTGCCATGTAGACATGGGAGAGGACAGGGAGTGTTTGTTTAGAGAAACTGATAGTAATGTAATCAGATCTCTCCATTTAAAAGGTATTACTCACCCTGTAATAGGGATCACTGACTACCCAGGACATACGTTTTTTTTCTTGATTTTATTAAACTGAGTGAAATCAGATTACACATTTAACGAACCGGGCATGTCTTTCAAACGTTAAAATTCAAAAAGTTGGACAGGTGTGCTTGCTTTTTTGCAGGTGAGTATACTTTGAGTATTGAATACATGGTAAGGAGGTATCAGAGTATCTTTTTGTCCTCTGCACATTTCACTGGGTATGTACATGGTGAGTGTTCCTCTTGCGCACGTATGTCCTCAGACCTACCCAGGCATCATCCTCTGCTCCTGTCCGAGAATAGTGTGAGAGCCAAATGAGCTGTAATTCTGTTCTTCTAATCTAAGGGTTCCTTTGGGAAGTCGGTATTAATTCCTGTCAATACCAAGTCCAGTCATTTCAAACAGAAAACGGCACCTGCCACCAAACTCTTACCTTTAATAAAACCAGCGCACCAGAACTACGCGCATTCAACAGTGTTGGGGATTGGTCCTGCTTTGAGCAGGGGGTTGGACTAGAACCTCCTGAGGTCCCTTCCAGCCCTGAGATTCTGAATCTGTCTTATGTCTGGTGATCTCTCGGACCTCCGTCGGCCAGACAGACTTAACAATGATAACTTTTTTCCACTGTTTCAAAATGTTCAGCTATTTTTACTTTGACAGTTGGATCAAGTCAATACTTTGAAAGTAACTGCTGCCTGTAACTAGGTGACTTGTCCAACGGCAACAGAACTGTCTCACTGAAATGTTCTCTTGGTTGGATCTCTCCTTTGTGTCAGATTTTTATGTAGAGAATTACCATCTTCAGATGGAACAAAGGAAGGAGGTACAATGATTCTTTTTCGCTGTTGTGATCACATCTTGTTTGTTATGAGGTCCACAATTCCATGGCATTGAAATCTTGCTCTGCACAGCCTTGGAGGCTGACCACATGGGTCAGTCGGGCAAGGGAGATATGGTTCCACTCCTGAGAGACCACCAGCTTTTGGCTGCCTCTTCAGCTGTAGGCAGGCAGAGCTGTTTTTTTCCCCCCTTCTCCCTTGCTGCAGAGCAGACTTAAAGATGAAGATGCTTGAAGGCAGATCCTGACAGCTTGGAGCTGTTATCAGCCAAAGGAGGGATTTCTCCCTTTCTCCTCTCCCTCATTGGGCTGTTCCTGCCCTATGCTCATTCACATGCAGTGCAGGATGGGGAGAAGGCTGAGAGAGAGAAAGCCAGGTACTGTCTTCTGCACAGACCCGGCAGGCTGACTGCGTGGAGACCTGTGCCTGTTCTGCAGAGACTCCAGCTCCTTTCAGTACTCAGGCCATGGCAGTATTTTCTGCAACCTCCTGGCCTGAGCAGGAGAGCTTCCAGAAAGCAGAGGCAGCACTTCAACAGCAAAAGTTCCCCAGGCCTGGCACCAGTTCCCTCCTCTTCCCCTGCCTCCAGGTCCGTGCGGGCTGAGTGTAGGCTGAGGCCCAGTACCAAAGGGTCAGACGCTCCTACAGGGATTCAGTGTGAGAAGACCCTGATAAGGGGCCCTGGGGCCAAACCTCTCCATTGTGCAGCCTGTGCTCAGCACCTGGTTCCCTGCTCATTTTCCCCCGCTGAGCCTTGCAGTGCAGCCCTTGTCGCCTACCTAAGCCCTGCAGCCGCCTTCCCTGCCAGCAGTGTCAGCCCACTTCATCTCCACTGCAGCCTTCAAGCCAAGGGCTCCCTTGGAACCTGGTGCCACGGGCTGGGTCAGCCTGTGTGCAAGCCATGTCCAAAAGTGTCTCAGACATTCACACCCTTCTAGTCACCCCAACATGGAACACTAAGGGAAGAGAGCCCTGGTCCCCATCCAATTCAGAAGAGTCTGATTCGGGGGATTCATCAAGGAGTAACTCTAAGGCACAAAGCGAAACCTGTTTCCCTCAAGCTCTGTAAATCTACAGAGTGCAGCAGGGCAGATATGCCTCTACGCTTGGTTCCCCCTGCTCACCCTCAGTGCATCCTGACAAATCAGGGCAGAAAAGACCAGGCTTAAGCAGAGAGAATTCATCAGGGGTGCTTGCATACACAGCCCCACAACAGGAATCCTCCCTGCTCGGGAAGGGAGGCCAGCACTCCAAATACTTTTAAAACAAATGTACTGAGTCTTATAAACTACAGGTCTGCAGCTGCCTGTCACAAGCTGTAGCGGTGTGTCTCTTCTCCTGCATCCTGGCAGGGCGCAATACTGGGATGGGGATTTCCTTGTCCATCCAAATGAATGGGAAGGTATCAAGTTGTCACCCTCAGCTGCTCCACCATGCCCTAACTTTTGGCCTGTTCTAGCCAGCTGCTGCGGGCACCAGGCCTGAATGTCCAGGTTACTGCTCCAAGCGTCTGCTGCAGGTCGTCGTGCCTTGCCACCCTCTCCATCTCCTCCCCCAGCAGATGGCTATGGAGTGAGAAGAGGGGCACCAGCCCAGATGAGGTAAAACCAGCAAGGCAGTAAGGGGTATCTTGGTCCATTTCCTCCTCACAGTCCCCATTCTCTAAGCCCAGAAGGTTACTCAGTGTGCACCAGCCAAAATCCAGTGATAAGTGTGGTCTTTGGCCTGGTGCTGGGAGACTCCGTGTCTGTAACTCGGAGACTTCCACCTGAAACAGTGGCCTCCTCACTATTTGGGCCCTTCACATGCAACCACGCCCAGGTAGGCATTGTTTCATCCTCCTCTGGGCATGGAAACTATTGGGGGGGGGGGCATCAGGCCAACAAAAATAAATGGACAAAATAAGAACTGTCATCTGGGACCCTAAGTGCCAGCCCAGGCTTCCACAAGCAGTGCTCAGATGGGTCGGTGTGTCTCAGCGTGTTGAAAATCACACTGCCAGAGGGCATCTCCCTGAGGAAGAAGAGTTGTTGTGCATGCAGAGAGCTTCCCTAGATCCCCTACAGAGGGGAGCAGAAGGACCTGTCTCTCCTTTACAGAGGAAGCTAAGCCTTTACTCCATATTGTTCCTAGTCCAAAAACAGAAGGCTACAGAGCAGCTATCGGCCTCAAGTATCCCAACAGTTCCATGGAGAAATCTGAATTCAGGATGGAGACGTTAAAGTCCACACTGGGAGCCATCAGTGATGGGAACTGTGTGACATCAGCAGACTTGAAGGCTGCGTATTTCTAGATCCCAGGTTGACTGTCTCATGGGTACTTTGCTCTCAGAGCACATTGCTGCCAGTATGGTCCTCCTGCTGTTCAGCAACAGCCACTTGAGTGTTGATGGAAGTATGTAAGAGGTCATGTCTGCCTGGGTGACCTCCTGATCAGAGCCTCCACCCTGCCGTAGACAGTATCCCACAGACAGATGGGTGCAGAGCTGTGGCTTTGCGAACCAGTCAATTAAGTCTCAGTGGATTCCCCTTGAGTGAGATAGAAACTTTGGGAGGACAATTTCTTATTGTAGGGAAAATGAGAGAAACCTGAGATCTTACCGGAGTAGTCAGCCTCCCCAGGAAAGTTCCTATGCAGATCTTCTATCTTCTGGGATCAGTGACGTGCTCGCATGAGACAGCTGGTGAGCTTCAACTTATCCTCTCAGCTCTTCCCCCAGGAGGATTCTTGGGTCCTTCAGACAGTGAATGAGTTGGAGGAGATTAAAGTCAGGTTCCCACTCAGTGGTCCATGAAGGATATTTAACCCCAGAGTGCCAGCCTGCGGGAAGGGGTGCCCACATAAGGTCAAGGACTGTCCAAGGGATCTGCTCCAAACGAGAGCGAGAACAGCATAAACTGGCCAAAGCTGAGAGCAACCCACTGTGATCTCAGGGATGAGCGTGTGAGGGGAGTCTGGGTATGGGAGCAGAGCTGATCTAGAGTGGCTAGAGATTTCCTAGGCAATGGGTGTGTCTCAGGCAGAGCCACACCTTCCCTGATTGATTACCAGGCTTGGTCTGCCTCCAAGCCTGGCTTAGAGCGGAGATCCAATGTCCTGGATCTGTGGCCTCATTATTCCAAGAAAGGACACGTTCTGTGCCTTATCTGAAAAACTTTCCTAGCGTTCAGTTTTTGAATGTTTGTAGGAATAGGTAACAAGGGAGGAAGGGGCTATTCCAGTTGCTTATAAAGCTGTGAATAACACTCCTGCTTCAGGATGGGTTTGTGACACTGAGGTGACTAACGGGCTTTTGCAGCTTCCACTCTTTCGTGCTGCCACTTCTCATGATCTTACAAGTCCTGTGGCGTTGGGTGGCTTTTTCTCCGTAGATCCCCAGCTCCTAGAGTCGGGCACCTACATGAGAATCTCTGCTCTCATTAAGAAGTCTCTCTGGCTTTGGTGACTGTGGAGAAGAGCTTGAAAATATAAAGCCTGAAGGCTCAAAACCCCAACACTAACAATTAAACTGAGTTTGTTATTTAAATCTCATGGCTCTTTGGAGCCTCTCTCATTCACTTGGACTTGGCAGGAGTGTGGGATTTTTGTGTCTGCTCAGTTGCTGTGGCCTAGTTAGGGGCTTCTTTTTACGTTGGGTTCAGTGATAACATTTTGTGCATATTTTAAAATACTTCTCTAGGACAGGAAATGGCACCCCACTAACGTGGTGACCTCCGCTCTGAGACTTCCTGATGCTGGTGGTAGGGAAGCTAATGGCAGCCAAGCCCCTTTCTTAGAAAGCTGAAATGCTGTTTCCGGATAGCAGTAAGTAGCCTTTCGTGTCTGCAGACTGGTACTAGATGGCAGCTTGCAGTTAAAAATGAGCTGAGTTAAATCCAGCCTTAATTATCAGCTGTACTTAGAATTAACTCTTTAAAGGCATCTGTTAATGGAATTTCTGACTGGTTGTCTGAGCAGGGCCCAGTTGGTGCTGCTTTCCTGGGGATGAGGCAGAGCTGATGCAGTCATCTTAACTTACCTCCCCGGGACCTGACTCTACTCCTGCAGTAGGTTTGGTTTAAATGGCTCTTTCAGGAAGAACATGCCTTGCCTTGCCTGACCTCAGCTCATGCAAAGTCATGATAGCACCAGCCTCAGGGTAGCATCTTCTGCCCCAAGCATGCCTCAACATCGCCCACTGACTCCAGCATGAAAATGTGGGGAAATTCTACTTGAAAGTGTTTTCATTACAGCAGGAAGCTGGTTTCAGGAATAAGATATTAAGTTAATCCTTTTCTATTTTAATAAATGCTATTAAGTAATTAACGGGGATTTTTTTTTTAAAGACTTAATTCTGCGCCTATGCAAGGTGTAGTTTAAATATTGGGCATAAGCACATTTGGAGATGCACTTAACATCTTCATTTTCTCTGCACTGTTTAGTCTCTAAGTCTGAGCAAGCTGTGATGCTCTTCAGAGGTACCCAGGTTGTGAGGCATCTTGCTACCACCTGCCCTTAGCAAGAGGAAACCCTGTCTGTGCCTGCCGTGGTCAGCTGCCCAGTTTCACTGGCCACATGCAACACAACCTGCTCTCTAGGCCTCGCAGGCCCCGTTGTCACTCCGCAAATTGGCAATAGGCACATCCCAACCCTCGAACCATCTGAGCGGCTCCCTAGAGCGTCCAGCCCATGGTCCACTGGACTGCCGCAGATTTGCTGCGTTCAAAGAAACAGGGCACTGCAGCTTACCAGTCCCACCTTAGATCACCGCTACGTTTAACACGCAGCACTTAGACATGTTTATTGTGAAATAAGTTTATTTAACAAAGCCCAGAGATTCTGGTCGTAGCAGGCCGAAGTATCAGAAACAAACGGTTCCATGCCAAATAAAATCAGAACATGCACTCTAGAGCCTCGATTTAATGAACAAGATATTCTTGTGTCCTGTAGAGTATTGCTCATCCCACATCCTTCCAGTCCTTTACAGCCAGGCTGGCTATGGCCCTCCTTTCACGAGACAAGCACGCTGTCAGTTTGCCTCCTCCGTGAAGGGTTCAGTGTGTCTCTTTGCACTCCAAGATATACCAGACCAATCCTTTGTTCTTATTCATATACAGGACACCCCCTTGCCTTTTGGTGGTTCTTGTAGGTTTCACAGTCCCTCCCTTCACACCTGACTCAGTATGCAGATAGGCATACAGCTGGATGCTAGTGGCCAGACAGGGAGATAAGATCCTTTCAGCCTCCAAGGTGTCACCTCTTGGTGACCTGCCTTAACTCCAAGTCCTTAAGACAGTGGTCCCCAAACTTTTCAGGGTTGTGCCCCACTTACCTCTGTCTGCATTCCCCTCCCAGGGCCTGGAGCGGGGCCGTGGCTCAGGGCAGGGGGAGCAGATGTGGACAGGAGTAGGGGGGGCTGAGGCTGGTGGCTCAGGCTGGTGGCTGGAGCCAGGAGTGAAGCTGGCTGGCACTCCCTCCCTGTCCCCTGTGGTGGCTGGCCCCGGCCCCAGCTGCAGTCCTTGAATGTTCCTCTGCCCCCCCCCAGGGGGTGTGCCCCACAGTTTGGGGACATCTGCCTTAAGAGCACAATTTTCAATATAGATACGTAACTCCTAAATATCTGTATATATATTTTTCAGTGACGACCAGGAGATTAGAGCAAACTCCTGTGTGGCTGCAAAGCAAATGGTTGTCTAATGTTCTATGGGACGGGGTGCAAGTTTATAGAGAGAGAAAGCAAACAGTTCACTTTTTTGCTCATTTCTGAAAACGTGCTTCAGCAGACTGAGGCTACTTGCGGAATTTTAACTAACATGAAACTTATTTTGCCCTCCCCTATCTTCAGGTTACTCAGAACTTTCCTACCTAGTCTCTCCCCTCCCCAGAGACAGCGGACTAGTCTGATTCTTCAGCTTCTAACTGCTGGCCACTTCTGTAGTTCATAGTGGTGTCCCTGATCCCTAGGCCAGGTTTCCCCAGTCTCCACTTAACTCTGTCTTTCTCCCTTCAGCCATATGAGGTTACCTTTGCCTTTGGCCAATGGGACCAAAATTGTCCCTTCCAAACAAGTGGAAATCTATGAATTGTTTTAGAAAGGGAATGGAAAAGTAATTTGGCTGCTCCACTCGGCCTCAGCTGTTAGCTTCATGATGATCTTCCCCTGACCAATTAATCTTCGGTGACTGTACAATAAAAGGCCATCAAACTATCCCAGACTCAGATCTAGCTGAAGTGCACTTTGACTCCAGCTCCCTTTATTTTCCATGTCTATTTTATCAATCTCTCTGGCATACAGCCTAGCACAGCTATGAATTTTGCATTGCTACACTGTCATGCTTTTTAGGTGAGTGGTGAGTCTTGTTTGTAAGTGTTACACCAGCTGGTGGTATATTAACTTTTCATGTGTGCTCTGCCTCCTTAGTGGTACAAGGAGCTCTGTGTCTTTCATTTGCTGGTAGGCCAGGCTCCCAGGCATCATCCTGCTGTCTGCATGTGATCCTTTGTCAGGCTGTCCTCAAACATATATGGTTAGGGCACTTGGAGCCAGGGTTAGGGTTCTTATGGGTAGGGCTTCCCGCCCTAGGGTTAGAGTTCCTAAGGGTAGGGCACTTGGAGCTAGGGTTAGGGTTCCTCTGGGTAGGGCTTCCCGCCCTAGGGTTCCTATGGGTAGGGGACTTGGAGCTGGGTTAGGGTTCCTATGGATAGGGCACGTGGAGCTGGGTTAGGGTTCCTATGGGTGGGCCTTCCAGCACTAGGGTTAGGGTTCCTAAGGGTAGGGTACTTGAAGCTAGGGTTAGGGTTCCTCTGGGTAGGGCTTCCAGCCCTAGTGTGAGGGTTCCTGCGCATGGGGCTTCCCGCCCTAGGGTTGGGGTTCCTGTGTGTAGGGCACCCTGCCCTAGGATTAGGGTTTCTATGGGTAGGGCACTCGGAGCTAGGGTTAGGGTTCCTATGGGTAGGGCTTCCCGCCCTAGGGTTAGGGTTCCTATACTGTCAGATCCCTTTGAAGTACATGTGCGTGTTTCTCCTAGTCGTGAAGTATCATTTATATAATAATTGGGACCAAAATAGTTGATCAAGTGCAGTGTTTGGAACTAGCTTAGCGTTCTTTTTTGCTGCATAATAACCACTGCATACAACACCGAATAAAAGCCCCAGGCATATGCCATCGTCTTCTAAGCACTCAGTGGAGCCCTGTGAACCTGCTTTGCATGTACCTTGCTCAGACTGATGTCTATTTGCATATGGATAGTTCTGTGCTCAGAGGGGGTCATATGTCTCTTCTCAGAAGTGTCAGGAGAAAACGTCTATGTGGTCCTAATTTTAAACCTATTAATAAAATGCAGTGAAGAAAACACAATTTCAATATGTTTTCTGGCATGCTCTGCACTTTCTGAGGATTCAGGTAAAATAGTCCCTTCCAGGAGAAACATTTCTGGTTAGTGCTGTGGTGATGGTTCCAGGAAGCCACGATGCTTCAGGGTTTCAGCGTTGACTCCCTTCATTTGGGGAGTGGAAGCCCACAATTTAATGCAGGCGCTTATGGTTAAGGCTATGTTTTAGTCATGGGTATTTTTAGGAAAAGTCATGGACAGGTCACAGGCAGTAACAAAAATTCACGGCCCATGACCTGTCCATGACTTGTATTATACCCCTCACTAAAACTTGGGCCGGGGGTGCTCTCGGGGAACAGTCTGGACACACACACACACCCCCGCCGAGTGGTGGGAGGAAGGTGGGTGCTGGCGCGTGGCCCAGGACCCCGCTGGGGGTTGGGGAGGGTTGGCGAGGGGTAGGAGTAGCAGGGGTGACGCCTGTGAGGACGGGCAGTGCATGAAGCTCCCTGGCCCCTCCGCCTAGGAGCTTCAGGGATATGCTGGCTGCTTCCAGGGAGCACCCCTGAGATAAGCGCTATCCCACACCCAAACTGCCCTAGCAGCAGCCAGTGCGGCTGGCCCAGGGGCTGCCTGATCTGTTTGGGCAGCCCTGGAGCCAGCCGCTGCACAAGTTACGGAATCCGTGACTTCCCTGACAGACATGCAGCCGTACTTATGGTTAATAACTGTATATAGGTTGCAATCACTTGCCTTGAGGCAAAACTGAATTAGGTCCCTTGTACTGAAATTTGTACATGGGAACAGCGGCATAGTTCTGCAGCCATGCTGTTGAATTTAAAAAATCAAATCAAATCCAGGTCTCTTGCTGTAAAGTACAACCCCCATCAGCAGAGATGTGTAACTGCCACTTGGTCCAGAGCGCGACTGTGGACTGGTATGTAGACCTCCTTGCATCTGTGTGACTTTGACCTTCCTCGCTGTAGGTATGGGACAGAAGAGTGCCATGTGATGCTCTGTGCTGCAAGACACTGCTGGGTGCTGATCCTGGCTATCCTTATTGCACCATATTATTGACCTACAAAAATGATGTACTAACTTCTAACACTCTGCAAACCTTAATCATGCTTCCTTCTCGCTCCGTGCCCTGGCAGCCATCTTTCCAGTTCAGGGACTTGGAGGCATGTTGCTTCAACTGTAAGTGGGGTGCCTTGATAACTTTGATCCTGATGGAAGGGGTATCTGGCGCTTGGTGTATCCAGTGGAGATATCTGAGAAGGTAGATGCTGTTATCCACCGCAGAGGTTCCCAAACTCTTTCATAGCCTGAGCCACATCTCAGTGTCTCTTGGATCCACAGCTTTTCCCCTTTGCATCTGTGTGGACTATCTCCCTTTCCACTAGCAATCCGGCATCTCTGTGGCAGCAGTTACACCAGTCACTTGCATGGAAAATGTAACAGTAGGAAGGAAATATATACCATTTGAACAACCAGCTCTGTAACCACCCGTAAGTCACAGGTGGTCCACACACCACTTAGAAACCACTGATCATAGTTTCCCCTTTTGAACGCTAAATACCTGATCCCAAACTCTCTGAGCAAGGATGTCGTGTATGGTACCTGCAGAGCTGGGGAGGGTCAAGGAGAGCAGTTGAAGGCCGTGTATTCAGCGTGCAAGAGGCAAGGACAGAAGTGCTGGTAGGGACTGGATCTGAGGAGGGGAAGCTTGAATGTCATTCAGAGTGAAGTCAGTGCATGCATTCAGAAAGGGGGCAGCACCAGGGGCTGGAAACCTCTGTTCTTTAAACTGCCATTTCAGACAATGGGGTGAATTGGGCCCAGGGACAGGCTCACTCCAAGAGGCCAAGTGTTTGCTTTTTTTTTTTTTTTTTCTTACACATCAGCGTGAACATGTAAAAACTGAATTTGGTTGCTACTTTAACAAGGAGAACAGTGACTTCTGGGCTTATGTTGTCACTGTGACAGCTCCATTGCACTCCTTCCAGGGTTAGTAAGTTCCCATGGAAAGGAGATCGAGAATAAGGAAAGGAAAATTCATTAAAGTTCTTATTAATCACATCTACAGATGGAATAGCCTGGGAATCAGTAACACAATATGGTACTCCTAGCTCCTGGAACCCTAGTTCCAATGCAGTCAGGGTCTGTGCCTTCTGAAGTAGGTACTGTCTAGTTTATTTATGGCTGAACCAAAACTCTCTTACTAACCTCCCCTTGATGGGTGTCTACATGCAAAACACGAATTCACCTCCCTTGTTGGCATCTCAGACTGTCTGGCTTCACTTTGAGATGAAACTGCCCCTTTTCCTTCTTGGAAGGTCCTGGTTAAGTCACAGTGGTCGGCTGGGGGAAAGCTGGCATGATAGCTCCTAGTACCTGTGGATAAACAGATCAGTTTGAAAACTCTTCAGTTTTCAATTCAGAGACCTCCCCAAGAAACAGTCATTAGTGTGAAGAGCCGAGAAAGTGTCTTGCAAAGTATTGCGGGATGGTCAGCTTTCTTCTGGCCATGTTAGGGAGGATGGATTGATCGGAAATGCTACAAGAACTATTTCCCTTGGCCAAAAAGCTGTGCAGCCAAAGGAAAGAATTGGGTGTCTAGAGAAACAGTGGAGTGTGACTAGAGTATTGGTGTATGCTAAAGCAAAGCCCAACAAGTCTCATTCCTGACACGTGAATGGACAGATGCTGCCACCTGATGTTAAAAGACAGAGACAAAAGCAACTCCTCCTCAAAAATGATAAATTTAATGACTCTGCTGCTGAGACCAGCCAGGAGCTCCCAGATGGGTAAGATTAGGAAGCACTCAAGTTTTTAAAGTTAGGAGATTATATGTAAACTGGCACTATTTTTCATAAGCACCATTACATGCCTGGAAGAAATCCAAGGCACTATGATCTGTAGTGACAGAATTATTATAAAATATTTAACATCCCGAAGTCTTAAGTTAAAAGAACATTAAACTTGCAAAGTGAAGCACTTAGCAGTTTTAAAAATGCTTGAATCAATGATGCCCACACAACCTTAATTTGGCCCTCTCGTGTATGCATTATTTAATTATATGATCACACAATTTTTTTTAAAGGACCCCTGCCTCTTTCAGTGCACGGAATGGATGGTGCACAGGTAACCTTAATTAAGACACTTCCTAACTGTTTAGTTTTGCCTTTGCAGCCTTAACGTTCTTCTGTTGTAACTTTTTGGATGCAATATATAATCTGTAAGCAACACAACTGGTGAAATACTATCAGTTATTTAATGAATTGGAAACTTCCTTGTTGGGTGTAAAAATGTAAAACTCAAACTGGACAAAATTCTGATCAAGTAGTATGGAGTCTTGTCTTTCTGCAGATACAGCAAATCTGCTGTTCGTGTGGAAAGTCCAAAAAATGGTTTTGGTTCTAAATTGGTGCCTTCAATTTTATTCTGATTGATTGTCTTTCAGGTGTATCGATCCCAGAAAACTTACAAAATCATTTCCTTTTGTCAGCTTTATTTACTTGACACATGGTAACCTGTGGAACTTATTGCCACAAGAATGTCAGAGGCTAACATGATCTATCTTAACAGGAAGCTTGTGGGTAATGAGAATATCTGCAGTTTTATATTAGTTAAGATTTAAAAAGTCTGATGTTTGGAACAGGGTATGTCAGAGTACAAGCCAACTTCTAGCTAATGGAGGGAGAAGAAATTTCTCTTATGGGCAGACTATTCTATAATTAGGTTTCTTGTACCTTCCTTGGAAGCATCTGCCACCAGCTGTTGTTGAAGACTGGATACCAGACTAGAGAAAACACTAGTCTGATCTGTTAGGATGATTTAGACTTCCATAGTAAAGTCTCAACCATATTTCAGTTGGTTATCTTATCAATTTTTATGTTGGGGTTAATAACAGTTTCTGTTTTCGGAACACAAGTGCAGGATGCTTGTCCATGTCTCTATCCAGAATTGGTCTGAGCTGCTAGAAAACAAGGAACCTTGTTTCAGCCTTGCATTGATTTCAGATACTCCTTAAAAACACACCTACTGGAAGCTTTTAAATAGTCAAGTCTGAGCCTGATCTTCTGAAAAAATCCATTTCGCTTGAAATAGCTT
>NC_133788.1:22404610-22420712 GCF_003597395.2 Chelonoidis abingdonii
GGGAACAAACCATGTACTGTTATTGTATGCAAAAGTCGGCCCAGTCGTACAATAAGTGAAGATAAGGCATGCAGAACCGAGACTCATTTCTTTCACGAGTAATATGATAAGAGAGAAGAGCTTCTGCTTTACAAAACGAGATTCCTCAGAGCTGGATGAGTAGTAGTACTGCCGTGACTCCAGTCCACCTCTAGCATGAACATGGAACATTGCTACTATGTCACAACATCTTCCTCGTCATATATCAAAACGACAAGTTAAAAACAAAAACCACCACGTGGCCTAATATTAAGCGTTGGGCTAGCAGCAGCACCTCATGCGTCCAATTAACATCAGCGTGCAGGGGAGTAGCACAGGTTCTTACTCCATGTTGTAAGTAACAAGAAGGCAACTTTCTCTTGCATGCAACTTCAGAAAGTGTACGACAACGCATTCAGTCCCCACTAGGAACAGGAGCTTGCATCTCAATTGAGACAGGACTGAGATATAAAGAGAAGAAAGGAAGCAATCGATCTCTCTCACCAACACAGTACAGACAGGACACTTCACCGAATTCTTTGTAAAATGCACAAAGTATTAACACATAACTGATTCCTCATCGTGCAGGAGACACATACTAGAATGCTACTCACTTCCCGACGCTCGCGTGAAAAGGTTAGTGACTTGTGCCAATCAGCCTCTTGTGCCCTGAGCCCAATAGCTACAGAGAAAACAGGGGATAAGCTGGGTCAAGCTCGAATTACATCACAAACGTAGAATCGGAAAAAAGCTGAAGAAGAACAGAAGAAGCAAAGGGCAAAAGCCCAATGTTAGAGAACCACGCCGACACTCTGGAGTGCTTCCTTCAACCACGATAGGGATGACAAGTCCGTGATCACCATCCACCAAGATGTTACAATGGGCTATCTTCGTATAACAAAGAAAGCGGCCACAACTACTAAATGTGACAAGTTCCCGACAAAACCTCAATACTGTCAAACAGCACACTCCATGACAACCCACTGTTCGTGCACGGAGAGCGAAGAAAAGACAGGGCAAGAAAGAATCGTCAGGAAACCTTCAGGAATCAAAGCACAGACTCACCCGGCAGGCTAATCTAATGACAGCCGTATTACATAGGGGATAATTCATAATAAGGAGTCGGGAGGCACACTGATTAAGAAAGAGGTGCGATAACAACAACGTGTTTCCCCATATCATCTATAGGAAAACTCCATCTAAATGGTTATCTCAGTTCAGGAACACACTACCCGTCTTACCCAAGTTTTTGTAATAATGAGAGCGGAACTAGTATGAACCACAGAAACTGTAAAGTGAAATTAACGTTAATTATATAAGCAGTTGAGAAAACGAAAATGATCAGGTCTAGAATATATAACTAACACGATGGTTCGCAAAAGCCTCAAAGCATGCAAGACTATCTGATTAAATCACCAAGCAAGAAACAGTAGAAACCCAGTCACAACAGATTCAAAATGCTTAACAAAGGACACCAATACATACCCATTACAGGACAGGTAAATGAGCACTAGAACAGGGACGTGACCTCCCAAGTATCCAAAGCTAAAGAGCCAGACTACTAACAGCTGCACGCAATCACGTAATGCGAGCGCGTGAGCAAACCGGAAATAGAAAGTTTTTAGGAATTCAATTTTGCTGAGCGAACAAATAATCAATTCGGAATCTCTCCTGTTACAACCTTGAGGTTACTCTGTGCTGGTGGCGCCAGGGAGGACAACAACAGGCTACCAACCACTCATCAACTACGCTCTAGCTCATCTGTCAGTTGTCTAAGGAAGCATTCGTTTGTAAGGATAAATATTGACAATGTAAGGAAATCAATCTTTAGATATAACCTTTAATGACACAGCGCTGGAACTTCATTCCATCTAAATCACACAGATGAATCCATGCCAGACCTTTCGCCCACTCCCCAAGATGAGAAGGCAAGCCCTGAGTACAAATGGCTAGTGTCTGGCAGCAGAAGGTTAACCATTCTCATTAAGGCAACAGCCACGAAGTCTCATTTCATTTCTAAAAGTATTATCTAGTGAAGAGAAAACATCCGAGGGAACACTAGTAAAGATAAGAGAACACAGATAGACATACGAAACAAAGCAAGCATAAAAATCCAGTCTCAGTGTCTACGCAGTACTGAGTCTAATATAAGTAGCAAGAGAAAAAGAAGCATTTGGATTTTCCTCCAATACAGCTATCCAGTCAAGCACCACACTCGCTTTCAGACAGCCGAGCATCTGAGAAGAAAGCAACCAGATCACACAGAAACTTATAACAAACAAGTCACAGCAATCCCCGTATCAGCTCAGAAACACCCAACCTTTACAGACAGGTCTCAACAGAGGCGACATGCGGCTGTGGAAGTCCTGAAAGCGAACGCAGCAGAAATTGTAAGGCGCATTTTTAGTGAGAACAGTGGCAGACCCAGAAACACCACTGATTTCGAAGCACCATGCAAACTGCCAAGCCCACCAAGTCTTAAGTCCAACAATATCGTTCAGTTGAAGACAAGTCATTTCGAGTAAGAGCACATACACAAACAGACATCGGGAAACGACACAACCTGAAGGTCACACAGTTACTGAAACACCAATTCAACAAAAGAATGCTTCAGCTACAGAGGGCAAGGATCAGTGCGAGAATTTCCCTAAAACATAAAAAGCCTCTAATAAAAGAAAACTCATGATCATGTGCTAGATACAATACATATAAAAAACAACACATGATCCAGTGGTCCAATTGACTAACATGCTAACGTTCAAATCCGCACCACAACAGCTCCTCAATGCAGGAACATCTTCCTGTCCTAACCTCACTCTGCAGCATCATGAGCATGGCATCTTCTGCCACACTTTAAAAGAGAGCTTGAACAATACGTTATCCAATGTGCCGCCCTCGAAGAAAACAAAAGTATCACTGTTTCCGAAACAACCTGCACCTCGCAAACACAGTTGAGTCAGGGAAAGGCAAAAGTAGGAATACTCGACCAGCAAGTGGGAAAAAATCAGAACGGGGGGGCAGTAAAGACTATATAAAAAGGCCAAACGACTGCCCTATAAAATCGCGACATCGCATCCCCTAGCAAGAAACAATGAAAAATTACACTGCATTTCAGGTCCAACCACCTAGCCAAGTAATCCATGTAGTGTAATGATCTAGCCAAAAAGAACAAAACCCTGAAATTTAGACCACTGGTACTCCCACACCCCCTCCAGCCCAGAGCTTGGTTTACCTGCGTGTCAGTGTCACTTGGCATTACAACCTTTGTGATTGAGGTGCCCTGATACACTCTAGATGTCACCGTTGAATAAGTGCTCGGGTAGGATTCTCCTCAGACAACTCCCCCAAGGAACAAAGTTCTTGATGCTGTTTTTAAATTGGCCTTCCGGTCCGACCTGCATCAACTCCAGACCAATAAAGATAAGAGAGCGAGTGACCACCATAAGAAGCCGTCTTCTCCAAAAACAGATCCCCTGCGATAGGCAGCCCATCACTAGCATTCTATCCAGGTGCATTTGAGCTCGACTAGGTTATCACCACCGCTACACTTTGTGCTCTAATGGCGTGTATCCAGTACAGCACTCCCGTAAACCTCCACATCTTTTTAAATCAGGAATTTCTTCGCGACCTCCCAAATCACAATCCTAACACACCAAACCCAAAGACTACCTCAATCTTCTCTGCCCATACAAACCCACTAACACCTTCCATAGAAATAAAGCATAAGCGTATAAAAACCCCTCCCCATGAACGAAGACGCAGGCATGGGGTGTCCGCTTTGTGTACACACACTCCACACACACCCTGCATAGGTACTTCAGATCTAAGCTCTTGGCAAGGACTAAGTCTTCATGGAGCCGAACACAATAACAACAGCACAATGCCCCAAGAAGGGTATCCTTACGACACAGAGCGCAAGAGAGTATGCGCCCCTCGTTCTGCAATGCACTCAACACAGACCGATGATTGGCTCCTGCATTAAAGACCAGAGTGAAACTCACTGACAGCACAATGCAATCATGACTCCTCATCGGTAGGTCACGGCAGTCTGATACCACAAAGCAGCACATATTACAGCGAGAGAGAGCGGAAAACTGGCCCGAATGCAGACCCTAAAAGGCTGTTACATCAGTACCCTCTAGTAACTTTAACATCCCAACAAGTGACAATAACTTCCACTAATCCCTCCTCCCTCTCCCGCACTCGCCTCAGAATTGGAATGACTGGCAGTGATTCCTCGTTGCAGAGACAAAAGTACTGAAATCCAGTAGCAGGGGTCAAAAACTACTAGCAAAGCCAAGAGGACAGAAATAAAAGAGAAGTCTCAAACGTTCCGACTCAATGTGCCATAATATAGTTCTCGGACAACTGTTTTGGGGGGGGAGGTCGGCGAGGCCGAGCCCCACCACCGGGGGGAGGACAGATACGCCATAACTGCCCGCAACCCCCCGCCCCCCCAAAAAAACAAGTGTCCGAAAACAAACATTAATGAGCCACCATTGAAAGTGGGGACAGTGTGAGAACATCTACTTTTATTCTGCTCCTCCTGGCTTTGCAGTAGTTTTGACCACCCTGCCAGTAACTGCATTTCAGTACTTTGGTCTCTGCAAACGAGAATCAACAGCCAAGCTCAATCTCAATTCTGAGCAGCAGAGTGCGGGAGGGGAGGAGAGGGAATTAGCTGGGGAAGTTATTTGTACTTGTTGGAGGATGTTACAAGTAATAGGAGGGTACATGATGTAACAGAACACTCTTAAGTGTCTGCATTCGGGAGCCAGTTTTCATGTATTTGTCCTGTAAATAATGTCCTGCTTTTGTGAGTAGTCAGACTGACCGTGACCTACCGATGAGGAGTCCATGATTGCAATGCTGCTGTCAGGAGTTTCACATCATGCTCTTTACATGCAGGAGCCCAAATCAAGGCTGTGTGAAGTAGCATTGCAGAAACAGGGGCGCCATACCTCTCTTGCGCTCTGTGTGTAAGAATACCCATCCTGAGGGCACTGCTGCAATATAAACCCCGTGCTAGTTCCTGTTCGGCTTCATGAAGACTTAGTCCTTGCCCCAAAGAGCTTAGACTCTGAAAAGATAAACTAGTGCAGGGTGGGGGAAACGGGCACCAACACACAAGCAGGGCACAACCCCCATGCACTTGCTCTTAGTTCCATGGGGAAGTGGGTTTTTATACGCTAGACTGGCTTTATTTATATGAGGGTGTTAGTGGGGTTGTAATGGAGCAGAAGAAGGGATTGAGTTAGTCCTTAAGGGTTGGTGTGTAGGATTGTGATTTGGGAAAGGTACCAGCCAAGAAAAATCCTCCCTGATTATAAACAAATGTTGAGAGGCTACAGGGAGTGGTGTACCTGGAATACACGAACAATTAAGCATAGCAGCACAAAGACTGGTGAGGGTGGGGTGATAACCTAGTCGGAAAGGCTAATACTGCAGCCTGGAATAAGAATAGCTATGTGAATGGGCTGCCTTCAGCAGAGGAGAATCTGTTGTTTGGAGGAAGACGCTTTATTTGGTAACATCAAAAGGTGCAGATACCATTACCTCTTGATCTGGTCTGAGAGTTAGAAATGCAGGTGGGGACCCGGAAGCGCCAATTTAAACAAACAAGCACTCAAAGAACCTTTGTCCTGGGAAGTGCTGATCTGGAGAAATAATCCTTACCCAGGCAATGATACACAAGGTGACACTCTAGAGGTGTAATCAGGCCAAACCTCAAAATCACCAAAGGGTGTAACT
This sequence comes from Chelonoidis abingdonii, assembly GCF_003597395.2. Lineage (NCBI taxonomy): Eukaryota > Metazoa > Chordata > Testudines > Testudinidae > Chelonoidis > Chelonoidis abingdonii. Next base: position 22,410,380 of record NC_133788.1, read on the forward strand.
AGCAGTGACCACTGACAACCGTGGGTAACACAGCTCTGGGATGAGGGGGTGCTGTGGAGAAGGAACCAGTGAGTCTAAAATATCAGGGTTTTGTTCTTTTGGCTTAACTCATGTAACTACAAGGACTTAACCTTGCTAGGTAGGCTTTCAATGAGACCTTAAATGCAGTGTAATTTTACATTGTTCTTTGCTAGGGGGATCAGATGTCCCGATTTTTATAGGGACAGTCCCGATTTTAGGGTCCTTTTCTTATATAAGCTCCTATTACCTCCCACCCCCGTTCTGATTTTTCACACTTGCTGTCGAGTCATCCTACTCTTTGCTTTCCCACTAGGACTCAGACTGGTGTTGGGCGAGGAATTGCAGGTTGTCCTCTGAAACAAGGATAAACTTTTGTTCTTCAGAGAGACGCACATGGGATCAAAAGTACTTGGTCTCAAGAGCTCATTTAAAGTGTGGGCCAGAAAGATGCATGCTCCCATGATGCTGCCAAGAGTGGGGTAGGGACACAGGGAAGGGATGTTCCCTGCATTGGAAGGGGAGCTGCTTGTTAGCGACTTGCTGATTGAAGTTTGGGCTGATTAAGTCAAACTGAGACCTACTGCAGATCATGTGTTTGTTTTAAAATGTATTGAATAGCACACTGATTCCATGCACGTTTTCATTTTAATTTAAGAGGCATTCTTAATGTTTTAGGGAAAAATTACCCTGAGAACTGAAATCCTGCCCTCTGTAGCTGAAGCAAATACTTTTGTGAAACTTGGCTGGTCTTTCAGTTAAATGGTGACATTAAGTGGTGTCTTCTTCCCCCAGATGCTCTGCTTGTGTGTATGTGCTCTAACTCAAAAATAGACTTGCTCTTCAAAACTGCACGCTAACTGTGGACTTAGACTTTGGTGAGGACTCTGGGCAGTTAGCACTGAGTGCTTCAGAAATCAAGTGGTGTTCATGGTCTGCACACTGCTTCTCACTAAACCCAAATGCCGCACTACAATGTATGCTAGCGTACCTCTATCAGGAATTCCACAGCCGCATGTCGGCACTCTGCTGCAGCAACCTGTCTGTAAAAAGAGTATGGGAGTGTTTATCTGACTGATACGGAAGTGCTGAAACTTGCTTAATGCTTATAAAGTTCTCTGTGCTGATATGGTTGCTTTCTTCTAAAGATCTCGGCAGTCTGAAAGCGGAGTGTGGTGTTGACTTGGATAAGCTGTATTGGAGGAAAAGTACCAAATGCATTATCTTCCCTTTTGCTACTTTTAATATTAGACTCAAGTACTAAAGTAGACACTGAGACACTGGATGTTTAATGCTTGCTGTTGTCTTCGTGGATGTCTGATCTGTGATTCTCCTTACCTATACTGAAATGATTCCCCTAGGATTATTCCTCTCACTAAGATACATACTTTAGAAAATAGAAATGGAACTCTCAGTGGTGTTGCCTTAATGAGCAAAATGTAAACCTCATGCTGCCAGACCACAGCCATTTGCTACTCAGGCTGCCTTCTCCATCTTGAAGGGAGTGGGCCAGAGAGGGTCTGCGCTGGAGTCATCTGTGTGAATTTAGATTGGGAATGCAGTCTCCAGCAGGCTGTGTCATTTTAACCAGGTTTATCTAAAGAATTGATTTCCTTAAACATTGCTTTCAATATACCTCTTGACTTACAAACAGAAAATGCTTCCATTAGAAAAACTGCAGAGTGAGCTAGAGCGGAGTTGATGAGTGGCTTGGCTTAGACTGTCTGTTAGTCCTCCACCCTGGCGCCACCAGCACAAGAGTACACACCTCCAAGGTGGTAACAGGAGAAGAAGACTCCGAAGTTTGTAATTTGTTCAGCTCAGCAAACATGAATTCCCTACAAAAACCTTCTATTTCCAGCACGTCTTGCTCTTCACAAGGGGACTGACTACAGTAGATTAGCTGCAGCTGTTCTAGTCCTGGCTCTGCTACTAGCTATCTGGATAACCTTGGGAAGGTCACGTCCCTGTTCTGTGCCTCAATTTACCTGTCTGTAAAATGGGGATAATGCTACTGGTGTCCTTTGTTAAGCATTTTGAAATCTGCATTGTGAGACTGGGTATTATCACTGTTTCATGCAATTGATAGATTTAATCCAGGACTAGTCTTGCAAAATGCTTGCAGAGCTTTTGCAGAACCATTCAGTGTTTGTTCATATATTATAGACCCTGATCATGTTTGTCTCATCAACTGACTAGATCAGATTAAGTACATTTCACTTTACAGGTATTTCTGTGGCGTTCATCACCTTAGTATCCCGCTCTCATTACTTACAAAACTGGGAATAAGAACCGGAAGTGTGTTTCCTGACACCTGAGATAACCAAATTTAGAAATGGAGTCTGTCCTAATGAGATGATATAGGAGGAAACACAGTTTTGTATAGCACCTATTTCTTAATCAGTGTGCATCACGACATCTTACTAATTACTGAATTAAATCCCCCTAACTGTAATACAGCTGCTGTATATACAGATAAGGACCACTGCCAGGGTGAGTCATGTGCCTTTGATTCACAATGAAGGCTTTCAGCTGAACGAGTTTCCTTCTTGCCCTGTCTTTTCTTTCCCTCCATCCTGCACTGAAAACAGTGGTTTGCTCATGAGCAGTGTGCTGTTGAAACAGTTTTGGGGGTTTTGTGAGGGAAAACATTGTCACATTTGTGGGCTTTCTTGTTAATACAGATACAATTTGTAAACATCTGGGATGGATAGGCCTGATCACAGGACTTGTCCATCCTGAGTGGTAGAAGGACCACTCCAGAAGTAGTCGGGTGGTTCTCTAAACAATTGGGCTTTGCCCATTTGCATTCTTCTGTATCTTTACCTTCAAGCTTTTTCCAGATAGTCATCAGTTTGTATGTCTAATTCACTTAGACCCAGCTTCATCCCCTGCTTATCTCTGTAAGCTATATGGGCTCCAGGGCACAAAAAGTAGTGCAACAAGTCAACTAACCTTTCACCCGAGCAGAAGGTGGGAGGGAAGTGAGCTACAGCTCAGATACTGCTGTCCTTCATGCACAGTTGAGTGTGATTAATACTTTGTGCAATTTAAAAAGAAATGTTAAGTTCCAATGTTGTGTTGTCAGAGAGATGCATTGCTCCTCTTCCTTCACTACTTTTATCTCAAGTCCAGCATTGAGAACAAGCATGCTCCTAGTGGGGACTGAATGCAGTTCAGTCAGTACCCTTTCTGAAATGCCAGTGCAGAGAAAAACTTAGCATTCTGTTACTTACAAACCATGGAGAAGACAAACATGCTGCCTCTGTAACCTCCCCGGCCACGCTGATGCTTAATTGACGCATGAGGTGCTGCTGCTAGACACCAAAGCTAATCATCTAGGCCACAGTGGTGGTTTTGATTTTAACTCGTGTCTTCTCGTAAATGACACAGGAAACAGATGTGTGACAATAAAGTAGCAATAGTTCCATGTTCATGCTAGAGGTGACTGAGCAGGCAGTACACTAACTCATCCAGCTCTGCAGAGGAATCCAGTTTTGTAAAGCAGAAGCTTCAGAATTTTACATAATTCCATATTATGTGGAAAGAAAAATGAGTCTCGGTCCTGCACTGCCTTATCTATCACATTGATGTTAACAGACCTGGGCAGAACTTCATGCATACAATAACATCCTGTTGTTCCAAGGTGCCCCCAGAGACTCTTCCCGTGGTCTGCACAATTCAACCACTCTCACTCACTCTCAACTTGGCAGGGTGTCTGCACAGACACTTTTTGTTCTTACGCTAGGCAAAACCCATTCACATCTGCTCACCACTGCAGGCTCCCGCAGCCACTCACCAAGCTCCCCTACTTGTAGCAGGTCTGAGTGAGTCCTGCAGGCACAGCAGAAGGGACATGAGCTGCAGGAGGCTGGGCAGGCCTTGGGGGTCCCCCCTGCGGAAGAGCCCTAGCACAGGAACTGGCTCTAAAGTAGCAGCCGTTTTAATTGCCAAACCCACCCATGGAATTCCTTAGAAGTGTAAAAAAGGGTAGGGAGCTTCCAGCGGGATCCTGTTGCACTAAGCACCATAGACATGTGTAATAAGACTGTCTGTGCCCCATACTGCTTGCAGTCAGCATCTGATGAGAGGTGGGGACGTAACAGTGCAATGGATGTTTGCTCTGATACGCAGTACTCCGGCACACCAGGGGCTGCGGTGTGGGTGGAAAATATTTTAACATCAGTTTACACCCATGCCTCAAGTTGACCACTCGCACTGACAAGAATCCACAGCTCCGCAAGAAACTTTTTTTTTTTTTTTCCCCACCTCCAAGGTGTCAAACTCTGTATCTGCACCAAATGCCTCTAAATCATTGTTAATCGTTCCAATTTATCCTTCCTTCTGATGGCAGCAACACTAACAGTCTGACTGCTGACACATGGCTCATGCAAGGAGCACCAAACAGGGGACTGCTGGCTCCATGTAGTGACAACGGTCTGCCTGCATGGAGCTCCATGCAGGATTGGGGCCTCAGGATGGTTATGACTGCAGGGAGGCCAGAGCAAAGGCTTTTTGTTCTAGTGTGGTGATATCCTCAAAATCCAGATTTAGGATTGAACATGGTGCTTGGAGATTTTGTAACTTTGTTCACGTTTTGCTTGCAGAATAGAAGATAAGGTCGGACTCTTTCCAGTGAATTGGTTTGAGAGAGGAGAACTTAGTGTTATGTGCATGCAACTGGAACTCTGGCATTTTCTGACTTCGGAATGACTAACCAGGCTCCCTCAAGATTAGTTTAACATAGGCTTTGCATGGGATATTCATAATCAGCTCTGGCTCTAATGGAAGCCAGTCTGCTTTGGGAGGTGGTGGGAGAGACCTGAACCGCTTTCTTTAAGCTGGGCAAAAGTGTGTGTGTGTGGTTGTTGTTCTGCTCATTTTGATTTATTCCTGATAAATATTGAGATCACATCAGCAGTCTGTTTTAGGCCACAAGGCCAGAGCCACTATTGTTAACTGCCCCCTAAAGCCCTATTACCCCAGGCAGTGTGGTGATAATCCTGTTACCAGCTATTGAGTGCTAAACTAAACACAGACCCCTAAAACTGCAAAATATAACCTTTTGCCTTGGGGAGAGGGGGGGCTATTTACAGCAATGCTTACACTTACACACCTCATTCCAGCATTTTAGTAATTTAGAATTGTACCCCTCACTGCTTGGACTCCGTGCATTTTAAATTCTTCACATACCTGAGATTCACCACCTAGAGTGAAAAACATTACCTTGTCGCTCATGTATATTTGAACAGCCCTCTGTGTCTTGCAATTTTGAATAACACTAATGTTGGTGTCTATCAAAATTCAGATGCTTTTCTTTCACACCACTCCTTTCTTACGCCTCGTGCACAATACATCCGCGGATCTCTTGCTGACGTTTTCAGTTTCTGCTAATATTTAGCTTGGAGCCCTGACATGCTGGGGAAACGCTTTGGCAACGAAATATGTGGCTGTTCCTCTAACCCTGAAGGAAGTAGGATAGTAGAACAGCATATTTTGGTTCTTACAGGCCATTTGAATAGTGCATACTGTCCTAACTTGTAGCATGATGTTGAGAGAGATTTGACCATGGGGCTGATGTTTCAATCTTTACAACACAACTTTTCATAGAAATAACAGAGAAATCTGTTTGTAGTGCAGATCTCAGTGCAATCTTAACTTGAGAGTTGCTGCTGACACCTTACACTATCCTCCGAATGAAATGTCCGTGGTGAAGCATCTCTTACTTTGTTGGTCTCAGCATATGGGATGCAATATCTGATTTTAATCCAGGGTTAATTCCTTTAGAAATCCATATGTTATCATATGTTAAGTGTGATTGATTAATCACTACATTTGTTTTTCCATTCTGTGAAGGGACTGCATTTGTAATGTTTGCTGAACATACTAAGATATTTCTGTTGAGGCAGCATTTTAGTAAATTAAATGGATTATCTCAAGAGCCTTACTCAAGCACTGTGCAGGTTATTCATTAGCATGGGGACAGAAGCGCTGGTTTGTTTTCCGTATGTGGACAGTGGTATGTGCGATCTCTAGATGGGGCCCTCTCACCAGGCTCTTGAGGGGCTGACGGGATCCTGCTTCCCTAGTGCCACATACCTTTGGTGATAAGACAGACAGACTGACTCCAGTCTAGCAAAATGCTTCTCTTGTAGGAGGACAGCTGGCTAGTGTTGCATCTTCTTAAATTAAAATGTCTTTGGAAAACTGTTAAACTCTAATGTACAAGCTCCTGGGTGGGCAATGACACACCTGAGTTAATGCAGATTCCAGCAAAGACTTGCAGTGACACATCCTACTAGATTTTCTTTTTATTCATACTCCAGCTTTTTAACTATATCCTTTCAGGTGAACTTGGCTTGTGCGTATCTGCAGTACTACCTGCTGTAGGTTCTAAATAACTCAAGAGCTTGCCTCTTCTGATGCAATTTTATTTGACCTTTTAACATTTTCTTGCATTAAAAAAAAAAAGGAAAGTCTGTCTTCATTTGACAGAAGAGTTGGGGAGGGGGAAGTCAGTGGCTGAAGTAAGATGCTCAGAGGTGACTGTACTTTTTCTCTGGATCTTCACTCAGCTGCTAGCAGGGCCTTAACACATTGATTTTTTTTTTTTTTTAGAAGTGTTTATAGATGAAAAGTAACTTGTCCACTTTCTGCTTTCGCATCCTGAAACAGTTAAGTACTAGTAATGACCCAAGCCCCTTACCCTAGCGTAGGAAGAGGAAAATAAAGACTTTTATATAAATCTCTCTTCTCTGTCCACAATTTAATTTGTCCAGCATCATTGTTTTCAAGAATAAACTCATCTCAGCTGCAGTGACCAGTCAGTTATGTGCCTTGTGTCTCTGCGGTCTACACCCATCATTGATGTTGTGTAGTAAGCAGACACACTATGCCTGGTTTCTGTATACTAATTATCTCATGGAGCAATTCCCATAGAAAAATTATTTCTGGTTCCTGAAGTGATTCTCAAATTGCTTTGTCCCTCTGTCAAACTGCTGGCTCCCTGAAGAGTTAAAGATAACATGGGTCTGACCCTGACAAAAGGCTGGTGATTCTCTTCTCCCTGCCCAATGCATAGAACTAATTGGGTTGTGGTGGATAATCAGCTGAATATGACCTCCCAGGGGGCTGCTGTAGCCAAAAGGCTAATATGATCTTTGGATGTATAAACAGGGGCATCACGAGTAACAGTAGAGAGGTTATTTTACCTCTGTAATTGGCACAGATCTGACCGCTGCTGGATTCCTATGTCCAGTTCCAGTGGCTACAGTTCAAGAAGGATGTTGATAAATTGGAGAGGGTTCAGAGAAGAGTCGTAAGAACGATGAAAGGATGTGAAAACATGCCTTACAGCAGGGGTTCTCAAACTGGAAGTCGGGACCCCTTAGGGGGTCATAAGCCCATTACACGGGAGGTTGCAAGCTGTCAATCTCCACCCCCAAACCCTGCTTACCTCCAGCATTTATAATGGTGTTAAATATTAAAAGGTTTGTTTTTAATTTATTAGCAAGCCTCTGAGTGTGATCCCCCTATGTGAAAGGGGTTGCCAGTTTAAAAAAAAAAAAAAAGTTTGAGACCTACTGCCTTATAGTAATAGACTCTGAGAGCTCAATCTGTTTAGTTTAGAAGATTAAGGGTGACCTGAGTAGTCTATAAGACCATACATGGGGAACATAATGCTAACAGGTTCTTCAGTCTACCAGAGAGAAGTCTTACAGTGGCTGGAACCTGAAGCTAGACAAATTCAGATTGGAAAAAAGGTAAACTTCGTAATAGTGAGGGGAATTAATCATTGGAACAATTTATCGTGGGTCCTGGTGGATTCTCCATCACTGACAGGTTTTTTTTTAAAGCAGTAGTGGCTGTCTCTGCCCTAGGGGTTATTGTGGGGAAACTCTATGGCCTGTTATGCAAGAGGTCAGACTAGATGATCACAATGCTCCCAGCTGACCTTGGAACCTGTGAATTAAGATGGCCACCTCTCTGACTCCCTGTGGGGGGTGGGGGAGGACTTGCTTACTTCACAGCATGTTTCTCATCTAATCCAAAGTAATCCCTGAATTCCTGGGTGGCTCCTCAGGGCCTTGTCTCCGGGGGCTAGGGAGCAAAACATGAAGATTAAAGGGAGTTAAAATGCTCTTGATCTTTATTTTACTTTGTGTGTGGAGAAATACTTTCCTTCATGCGCTCTCCCCTGCTAGAGGAGGTGACGGATGTTCACCCTTTACTAAGAACTAGGATGAGGCTACTGCCAGCTCTTGGAGGAGTCCTATGAAGTTGGTACTTCCACCATGCTGAGTGCGAAAGGTTGCTGTGCTGCCTCAGCATTGGCAGTCTTCAGAGGGGGAACACAGCTCAGTGGCCTCCGTTTCACAATAGGAACTCATGTAAAATACTGATCTGTAGCCACTGAGCATAAACGGAATGGGAATACGAATTGTGGGCTGACTCCTTGTGGGACAGACTCAGATGATTAGTCTTCCATCATTGCCCCAAGCAACCCCATTAAGGCAGCCTTCCGCTAACGCCTATCCCTGCAGCACAAAGTGAGCTCTGCTCTGCCTCAAAGCACTCACCCTAAGGGGGCTGCTTGATCTACCTGAGGCTGACATGCACTGTAGCATGGAAGAGGATTCAAGACTGGCAGATTAACTGCGTGTTAAGTAACCGAATGAGAAGTGTAGCAGCAGGGTTGGGTTGGTGAGTTGTAAAGTCCTGCCTGCTTACTGGTCTCTTGCTAGACACAGAAGCTATGTCTATATTACAGCCTATGTCTATCCTACACCACCTTGTCTGTCGCTTGGTGGTGTGAATAAACCACCCCCCAACAGACAAGTTACACTGCCGTGAGCATTTGTGTGCACAGTGCTCGGTCAGCGGGAGAGCTGCTCTCTTCTTTTATGCCGGCAGGAGAGCTTTCTCCCAGCGGCAGAGAACATCCTCCCCAGATGTGCTGCACTGGCACAGCTGTGCTGCTGTATATGCAGAACCACTTTTGTACATGAGGTAGAATCTAAACTCTTTAGTAGTCTTTTAAAACTGTTTTTCTTTAGCAGATTATAACACGTGTCATAGGAGTAGCCAAACTTACTTTTCTAAGCATCTTGTCTGATGATTTATCCTCAAAGCATCCTGGAACAGGTTTCCTGGTGCCCATCATTCTGGCATAGATGTGAAATTTTACTTGTTGGTTAATGTTGATACTGCACTAAGGGGGTCAGTCTGTGAAACCTAGCAGAATGAGATGGTTGGATATTGCTTTTAGCATCCCTGCGTTCTGCTCTTCAAATGCTTCACTTTCTTGCTAGCGCACATTTAATCACATGGTGAAACAAGTGAGACAGAAAATAATAAAACTTGCCAAAATTATTTGGAAAGGGGATATGTTAATATAAGGAAGTTAATAAAGCTTGACTAATGTATGCTACGTTCATGTAGGGTGTTATGCAAATAACCAACTCTGCACCTTAGCTAATGCAACTAGATGGGCTATCCCTTCTCTGCCTGCATGGTGATGGAACAAATTTCCTGCCTAGGTTTGTAAGTCTCTGCTGGAGGAAAGAAATAGGCTGCTGCTACGGCATTAATAATCCACTTCTATTAAGTTTATCAGTTGGCTGCTATAGGAGCAATTTCATTAAGTCAGCTAGTGTGCAACAGCTTTCTCTAAAATTCCCAGTAGAGGACTTAATTTTCAACTCAGTTATAGCAGTCTAATGGAACTATAATTCCCCTTCAATCACTGGTGTTATGCTGCTGTCAAACTTGTCTAAGAGAAGGGAGAATCACCCGTCCTGCTTGATCGTAGGGCATCCAGCTGCAGTGGTTAGAGGTGGCAGGGCCGCAGCACCACCGCTGCAGCTGTGAACGCTGCCCAGCCTGGGTGCGCCCCTGGCACTGACTTGGCATGCTCCTGGGCATAAGGACTGGCTGTGGGAGCAGGTTTAAAGCCCCTGCTCTGGCCCCTGTTAGGCCAAGCCCTGGCAGAAAGTGGCTTACTCTTCCCCTTTGACCTTAATGTCTGCAACCAGCATCTTCACCCCCTGGCTCAGGCCTGGGCTCCCTCTCCCCCCGCAGCCTGCCTGCCACCAACCAGCACCAGCTGCCCCACGGGCAGGTGCAGGCACAACAGCTGCGCGGAGTGCTGGGTGTCCCCTCCCCCCGCTGGAGCCAGGCAGGGGCTTTACTGACCTGCCGGGCGGGCTCCCTGCTCCGACCAGCCAAGCGGGGATTCGCTTTCTCCGGGCAGGGCCCCCCGGGAGGGGCTGGGCGCAGGGCCCCGGGGGAGCCACGTGGGGGGCCGGCCGCGCCT